>NC_091193.1:28345374-28350374 GCF_040958095.1 Procambarus clarkii
AGCCTGTGTTCCTGCTGGGTGATTTCAATTGTCGTCATTCCCTTTGGGGGTGATGTTCTGACGAACACCCGGGGTCGCCTTCTTGAGCCGTTCATCCTCTCTTCTTCCCCGTCTCTTCTGAATTTTGGTGAGCCCATGCATTTGGACTCTCGGACTCGCACCCTTTCCTGTATTGATCTTTCTGTTTGCTCATCTTCTCTTTACTTAGATTTCAAGTGGCAAGTTCTTGATGACCTCCATGGCAGTGACTATTTCCCCATCCTTGTTACCTTTTTCTCTCTTCACCCACCCCTCTCATTCCCTAGGTGGCAGTTGGCTAAGGCAGACTGGAACCTATATACCCTCAGTGCTGCTCTAGCTCTCTGACCTCTCCCTTCTGCCTCTCCCTAGCTCTCTCCTCCTTTTTCATGACAACGTTTTCGACGCGGCCCTCCGCTCTATTCTTGCTCTTCCTCTCGGGGACCACGGCTTCAACTTGCGATTGATGCAGTGTTGTCTTGGGCCACCGATCATGGCTTCAGATTCTCTACATCTAAGACTTGTGCTTGCATGCATGGGTGTCAAGGGGAGACTCATGAAATGGGTTGAAGACTACCTCACAGGAAGGAAAGCCAGGGTTTGCTTCAATGGAGCAGTCTCCAGAACAATGAATATGGAACTCGGGACCCCCCAAGGAGGAGTCTTAAGCCCTACACTATTCAATGTACTTATGAACGCCATTGCAAATATTGATTTTCCGGAAGGAACACAACAAGTGGGATATGCAGATGATATCCTAATACAAGCTCCCACCTTGGGAAAAATTGAACAGTCCATTGAACTCCTTGGAAGGAAATGTATTGAGCTCGGTTTCACTCTCCACAAACAAGACGAAGACATACTCCCATCACAAGCGGAGAGCAAATGAAGAACTACAAATTAATGGTGTAACACTTGAATGGGTTGACCACTATCGGTACCTTGGCGTCACTGTCGGCTCTAACAAGGGGAAGAAAGAGGAGCTCAATCAACTCATAGGAACATGCAAAAGTCGACTCAGGGCACTGAAAGCTATGACCTGGAATGGACATGGAGCCTCTATTACCGTGTTTAAAGTTTTATTTTATTTTATTTTTATTTATATACAAGAAGGTACATTGGGTTTGTGAGAATACATTGTAAAGTACAGTAATTACATTCTTGTAAAGCCACTAGTACGCGCAGCGTTTCGGGCAGGTCCTTAATCTAGCAGATAATATTAAGTAGGTAATTTCAATCAGAATTGATAAATGAAAGATACATTACAAGAGAAAAATGAGATGAGAGAGATAAGTAAGTATATTAAAGCACATTGTTATATTAAAGCTCTGATTGATTACATTGACAGCTTGATTAGTAATTTAAACAAGGTTAATAGACACCATACAGCAGATTGACAGCACATATAAGACAGCAATGATCACAATGGTAAAGATGTTCAGATTGGGTACATAAAGATTGGGAGACTGGGTAGCTAAAGATACAGATAAACAAGATTTATAAACACCATACAATAGAATGGCAGCACATATAAGAAAACAGCAATGATCTCAATGGTAAAGATGTTCAAATTGGGAACAAAAAGGTTGGGAGATTGGGTAGCAATAGATACAGTGCAATTTTAAGGCAAAAAGATAAAAACTATGAAGATGAAATTAGGTACTTTTTAGTATTGATTTTGAATGATGTAAAAGTTGGACAGCTTTTCAATTCAGTAGGGAGTGAATTCCATAAACTGGGTCCCTTTATTTGCATAGAGTGTTTACACAAATTAAGTTTAACTCTGGGGATATCGAAGAGATATTTATTTCTGGTGTTGTGATAATGGGTCCTATTACATCTGTCCAGGAAGAGTTTCAGACAAGGATTTGCATTTAAGAATAGGGTTTTGTAAATGTAGTTGACACAAGAGAATTTGTGGAGTGAGATTATGTTTATCATGTTTAGGGAGTTAAACAAGGGGGCTGTGTGTTGTCTGAAAGCAGAATTTGATATTATTCTGATAGCAGATTTTTGCTGGGTGATGATGGACTTGAGGTGGTTTGCAGTGGTTGAACCCCATGCACAGATACCATAGTTGAGATAGGGATAGATCAGTGCATAATATAGAGAGATGAGAGCAGAGTTAGGAACATAATATAATAATAATAATAATAATTTTTATTTAGGTAAGGTACATACATAAAGAGATTTTACAAAGTTTGTTGGCTTTATAGATAGAGCTAGTACATACAATGCCTAAAGCCACTATTACGCAAAGCGTTTCGGGCAGGAAAAACATTAATGACTAAAGCTTAAAACTAATGGGTAAAAAGAATAAGATGTGTTGAGTACAAATAAAAATAGAGGTAAACGAGGGGGGAACATTATTGAAAAAGCAGCACAAATACAATTACAAATTATTACAGAAAATTACATTCAAACAGCGTTGATTTGAAAAACAAAAAAAAACAAAGAACATACATGGGTTGACAACAGAGGGGTAAGGTGGGTTACAGGGAATTTATTAGGTATAGCTTCGTTTTTAACTTAAACTGGTTGAGAGAGGTACAGTCTTTAACATGGTTGGGAAGGTCATTCCACATTCTGGGCCCCTTGATTTGTAGAGCATTTCTGGTTTGATTAAGTCGTACTCTAGGAATATCAAAACTGTATTTATTTCTGGTGTGGTGCTCATGGGTTCTGTTACAACCTTCTATTAAGCTTTTGAGATCAGGATTGGCATTATAGTTTAGCGTTTTATATATGTATAATGCACATGAGAGAATGTGCAGTGACTTAATGTCTAACATATTCAGAGATTTGAGTAGGGGTACCGAGTGATGTCTGGGGCCAGAATTGGATATTGTCCTAATAGCAGCTTTGTGTTGAGTAATTAGAGGACGTAAGTGATTTTGGGTAGTAGAGCCCCAAGCACAAATACCATAGTTGAGATATGGATAGATAAGGGAGTAATAGAGAGTCACCAGGGCAGGGCGTGGTACATAATATCTGATCTTAGAAAGAATGCCCACAGTTTTTGAAACTTTTTTTGATATGTTTAGAATGTGTCCCTGGAAATTCAGCTTGTGGTCAATGAGAATGCCAAGGAATTTGCCATCTAATTTGTTACAAATTTGGGTATTGTTTATTTTGAGATTTATTTGATTAGAGGATTTATTGCCAAACAGAATATAGAAAGTTTTGTCAATGTTAAGGGTGAGTTTGTTGGCAGTTAGCCACAGATGGACTTTATTAAGCTCAGTATTTACTGTGGCATTTAGAGCAAGGGGATCAGGACTGGAGTAAATGAAGGTTGTGTCGTCAGCAAATAGAATTGGTTTGAGGTGTTGGGAGGCATTTGGAAGGTCATTAATGTAGATGAGAAAGAGGAGAGGGCCAAGTATGCTGCCCTGGGGAACACCAATGTTGATGGGTAGGGTGGGAGAAATTGTATTATTCACAGAAACACATTGGAGCCTGTCAGTAAGGTAGGATTTGAGGTATTGTAGGGAGTGTCCTCTGACACCATAATGATGTAATTTAAGAAGAAGGTTTTGGTGGTTGACAGTATCGAAAGCTTTACGCAGGTCCACAAATAACCCAACAGGGAACTCATTTTTATCAAGAGCTGTATGAATCGAGTTAAGCATACTAATAAGTGCATCGTTAGTGCTTTTTTTGGGCCTGAAGCCATATTGGCAAGGGCTAAGTATATTGAGTTTGGCTAGATATGAGTAAAGCTGCTTATAGATTAGTTTTTCAAAAATTTTTGACAAGTTTGGCAGGATTGATATAGGTCTGTAGTTGTTAACATCTGTGAGATCACCACATTTGTGGACAGGCGTTACTCTCGCTTTTTTTAGAATATCTGGAAAGGTTTGGAGTTCAAGTGACTTGTTGAAGAGCAAAGCAATAGCAGGGGCTAAAGATCTGGAGGCTTTTTTGTAGATTAAAGTTGGTATCTCCTCAAGGGCACCAGACTTGGTTTTAAGGGAAAGGATTATCTCATTGACGTCAGTGGAATTAATAGGCTTTAGGTACAGAGACTGTGGATAGTTACCTGTAAGATAGTCCTTAATGTCAGTACTGGAAGATGGAATATCATTAGCAAGGGATGAACCAATGGAAGAGAAGAACCTATTGAACTCAATAGCAGAATCGGAGGCTGAAAGCTGACCATCGTTATTAGACAGGAGAGTCGGTTTGTTATTTATAGACTTCCTTGATTCTTTGATATCTGATTTTGGAGAGTATACCAACTGTTTTAGAGACTTTCTTAGTTATGTGTTGTATGTGGGTGCTGAAGTTGAGTCTCTTGTCTAGGAATATGCCAAGAAACTTTCCATCATTTTTATTGCTAATGTTTACATTGTCAATCTGAAGCTGAATTGCATTTGTAGATTTGCTTCCAAATAGGATGTAGTAGGTCTTTTCTATGTTAAGTGTTAGTTTGTTGGTTGACATCCATAAGTGGACTTTTTTTAGTTCATTATTAACAACATCATTTAGTGTATGTGGGTTGGGGTTGGAGTAAATGAGGGTAGTATCATCAGCAAACAAAATAGGTTTCAGAATGTTAGAGACATTAGGCAGATCATTAATGTATATAAGAAATAGTAGGGGTCCCAAGATGCTGCCCTGTGGCACTCCAACGGTTATTGGTAGAATGGGAGAGATTATATTATTGATGGCTACACATTGGTGTCTATCACTAAGATAGGATTGGATATAGTCCATGATGTACACAAAATGATGTACACAGCCTATGTGCGCTCCGTCATAGACTATGCCGCACCAGTTCTGTGCACCTACTCCCAAAGCGATATAAAAAGGCTTGAAAGCATTCAAAATGAAGCCATGACAATCAATCTTGGAGTGCCAAGGACTGCCAAAACTTCTAATCTACGAGAGGAGTTGTCCCTTCCCAGTGTTAAAAGCAGAATTCAGGAGCTGAATGCTAAGCTTGCAATTAGGATAGCCAAGAGATCCCCATTACAATG
>NC_091193.1:28355374-28440374 GCF_040958095.1 Procambarus clarkii
GAAGTATATGTAGTTTTTAAAGTGATAATTAATGGACACATCGACAAGTATGCAAAGGGGTAAAGTCAAATCGTTTACTTATTGATAAACTGTATATATTATTGGGTTGGGTTTTGAAGGCTTGAAAATTCATTTGTTGAACAGTATTGGATGTGCAGTGACCTGCATCTGGGTGTGAAATGGTTGAGCACGAAGTGACTTGTATCTTGCATCTTAATGGCATGTCAGTTTCACTTTTCAATATGTACAGTATGTATAAAACTTGCAGAATATGAAATATACCAGATATGATTTTAAAGGGGAGAATATTTCCCATTGCAAAATACATTAAGCCTCGTAGGGATATCGAGGGCCCTTAAGCCAACAATGAGCCAAGACCCAGGACTATTTTGGAAAAAATTGCCGAAGAGGACATATATTACCCAGGAGGAGAAGTCATTGCCCGGACACACGCCAATGAAAGATAGGCTAACTCTTGTGTTGTCAAAACAAAAAGATCAAAATGTTTATTCAGGTATAAGTACATACATAGAAGATGAGTTACAAACATAATGTTGGATTTATAGATAGATCTAGTACATACAATACCTAAAGCCACTAATACCCTCAGCATTTCGGGCAACAAGAGGCATTGTGTGATAATTGACAACTAATTTGGCAATTAGGCAATTGACAACTAATTGACAACACTTACATTGTGTGGTAATGTGAGTGGCGATTTGAAAATTAAACCCTTGCTTGTGTATCATTCTGAAAATCCAAGGGTTTTCAAAAAATATAATGTGCATAAAAAGAAACTGAATGTGATGTGGAGGGCTAATAGCAATATTTTACTGAGTGGGTGAATGAAGTGATTTGCCCTGCAATAAAAAATATCTGCAGAAGAAAAGTTTGCCACTCAAGGCCCTGCTTCTACTCAACAATGCTCCTACTTTTGCTCTAGGCTTGGAGGATCCATTGTTGGAGGAATTTAGTTTTGCTACAATAAAGTTCCTTTCTCCCAACACCACTCCTCTAATTCAGCCTTTGGACCAGAAAATCATTTCCAGTTTTAAAAAACTTTATGGCAAGGCACTTTTCTGGAGATGTGTCAAAGTGACTGATGCCACAAACCTCACCCTTAAAGAGTTTGGAAAAATCTTTTTCACATTATGAGTGCTTTAAAATTCATAGATAAAGCCTGGCAAGAAGTGACTCTTAAGAACCATGATCTCTGGCTGGAGAAAATTGTGGCCTGAATGTGTTCTAGAATGAGACTATGAAGGGTTTGAGCCTGAACCTGAAGTGTCTCTTGTTGAGGAAATTGTTTCTCTGGGGCTGAAATTGGGCTTGGAGTTAGATTACCTAAGTGTAGTTACAGGATGAGAGCTACGCTCGTGGTGTCCCGTCTTCCCAACATTCTTTGTCATATAACGCTTTGAAACTACTGACGGTCTTGGCATCCATCACCTTCTCACTTAACTTGTTCCAACTGTCTACCACTCTGTTTACAAAAGTGAATTTTCGTATAGTTCTCCGGCAGCTTTGTTTAGCTAGTTTATATCTATGACCTCTTGTTCTTAACACTTTCGCGCACCCTGCACGCCACCCCTCAAATATGCGATATGGGTCCCAGCGTTTCACGGGAGCACGCAGTAATTCTGAAAAGTGTTTACTCTCTTCAACTTTGTCACCTCAATTCTCGTCCTACGAGATTAAATTTGGTATCATTGTGTTCGCAATAGAATTCTCTACAGCACTAAATGCATATAAACTCCAAAAGCCCGGCTAATTACCCGCAGCAAACAGAGAAAGTGCGAACGAGTTACCCAGGAGCGTGCAAAAGCGATAAAATGTCCTCGACCAGGACAGCGATAAAATGTCCTCGACCAGGCCTCCACTCCCAGGAAGCAGCCCGTGACAGCTGACTAACACCCAGGTACCTATTTTACTGCTAGGTAACAGGGGCATAGGGTGAAAGAAACTCTGCCCATTGTTTCTCGCCAGCGCCCGGGATATAATCCAGGACCACAGGATCACAAGTCCAGTGTGCTGTCCGCTCGGCCGACCGGCTCCCTCTCCCTTAGTTGAAGATGGGCCACGTGTTAGCTGCGAGTGAGCGCCCAGACGCCTTCCAGCTACACTACCAATTCCTGCCCACAAATGTTTAGTATTATTACTTGTTGCTAATCTCAATTTTCGTGTTACAGCGCTCATTTAGGTATGAAATTGTTCCTAATAGAATGCTTTAGATGGATATGTGCATATAAGGGCCAATTGGAGAACAATATTGCCAGTACAATACGCGAAAGTATAAAAAAAAAAAAAATTACAAAATAATAAATTTTTTTGTACTTACCACCTCAGTGTTGTGTGTTGAACATGACATAGGCGTGTAGGGAAGACATAGGCGCGCATTTTAAAACCAGTCCCCAAAAAATCGGATATAAACCTGATTTTTGGCGATTATTTTAGTGGACGACGCAGTATTGCGTCATCCCCGAGACTACCGACAGTAAACTGACGACGCAGCATTGCGTCGTGCCCGGACGAAAGTGTTAAAGTTCCAGGTCTCAGGAATTCTTCCCTATCAATTTTATTGATTCCTGTTACTATTTTGAACGTAGTGATCATATCGCCTCTTTTTCTTCTATCTTCTAGTTTTTGCATATTTAATGCCTCTAACCTCTCCTCGTAGCTCTTGTCCTTCAGTTCTGGGAGCCACTTAGTGGCATGTCGTTGCACCTTTTTCAGTTTGTTGATATGCTTCTTAACCCCTTAACTGCGTTGCCTCCAAATGTGACACCCCTGCAGTGCGCAGGAAATAAATTCTCTGGAAAAAATTATTTTTTCTTTTTAAAGTGTCAAAAACCCTTTCCTCAGTATGGGTATGTAAAAAAAAAAGTCGAAATTGTACTTCCTTTGGCTGCTATGGGGTCCGGAAGTTGGGGCGTGACGTCATCATTCCCCGTGCGCCCGTGCCGTAAGCTCTCGGGGGCGGTGGGGCGCTCGGGGCGGGGTGCGCGAGTTGCCGCGAATATATTTTCGTTCATTTTTTGCGCACCTTTCCAAATACATTTTCATTGTTTTTATGTGCCAATCCAATGTATAATGAACACGTACACTATAATATCGCAGTACAACATCCGTACTGTCCGTAGACACTGTGTTACGTGCATGAAACTTGTGCACACATATGCAGCACATATTTACTATGTATCATGCTAATTTGTGTATACAGTGGAACCTCGATTAACGAGTGGCTCTATTAACGAGTTTTTCCAGTAACGAGCAACCCACTCGCAGCAAATTTGTCTCTATTGACAAGCTCACCTCTATTAACGAGCAAAACCACATGGCGTTTCCTAGCATCTCGCGGGTTCTCGCAAATTCTCGGATGCCTCCGACGCCAGTGTTGTTGTTGTATCGCACACGACAAGCATCCCTCTGGATTTTTTTGAGCTTTTCTTTGGGTTTTTAGTGGTTTTGCGACTACAATTTGTAACACATGATGTCTCCAAAGAAGCTGCTTGCTAAAGATAGTGTTGTCAAGAGGAAGAAACACACAATTACTGTGGATTTGAAGAAGGAAATTATAGCAAAGCATGAGTGTGGTGTCTGTGTGACTGATCTCACAAGGGAGTATGGCAGGTCTCATCAACAATTTACACCATTAGTAAGGGAATGAGGAGGTAAGGGAGGATGCTGCCTCTTCCACTGAATTCAGGGAAGTGTTTGGAATGTTTGAAAAGGTGAACGCATTCTTGGAAAAGCTGCCCTGATAAAGCAGTGACAACCCGGTGTGTGAAAATGGTTAATTAATTTATCACTTTGTGATAACACTTTATGAAAGTGTTATCACTTTCGCAGGTATATGTCGCTTGAACGTGACACACATTTTTATCTTGAATGCACCCAAACACCGCGCTCAAGCGTCATTTGAGCAAATATTTCTATAAAATCCAATTCTTATCCGATCGTCTTGGGGATTGTATACATGTTTGCCATGAAATTTCCTTTTTCTTTAATAACCACATTGCCTATTTGAGAAAACGGCATTGTATTGTAGCTTCGTGGTAAGACTATTATATTGTTGGCACAACGAGTGTAATCGATGTAGTTTTTTATTTGGTGCTGGTCTAACGCATCCTTGTGTGACATTTGAAATGAAATTTGGGTGAAATTCCCAAGAAGAGAGAGTCCGCCTGACTCAGAGGTGGATTCTCCTTCCACACCATAACCCCTCTCCTCCTTCCCACCTCCCCATCGTCTCCTTCCAGCCAGCAACTACTCTACATAAGGTAAAGTAAATATTAAAACACTACAACAAAATATTTATATTTACATGTGCAGTATTATATTTACATAAAAAAAAGTCATACAAGTATGGATGTTTTTGGGAGTGGAACGGATTAAATTTATTTCCTTTATTTTAAATGGGGAAATTTGTTTCTTAAGACGAGTTTTCCAGGTAACGAGCTCGGTGCCAGAACGGATTAAACTCGTTAATAGAGGTTCCACTGTATATACAATCTATTTACACACTATACACTGTCACACACTATATACATTCACCATCAACACATTCAGAACAACGCGTAGCAGGTGCTTCGTATGGGCCAATAGCAGCTGCCTCGTATGGGCCAATAGCAGCTGCCTCGTATGGGCCAATAGCAGCTGCCTCGTATGGGCCAATAGCAGCTGCCTCGTATGGGCCAATAGCAGCTGCCCTGTATAGGCCAATAGCAGCTGCCCCGTATGGGCCAATAGCAGCTGCCCCGTATGGGCCAATAGCAGCTGCCTCGTATGGGCCAATAGGAGCATTTGGCCATGAACACATTCAGAACACCTCGAGTGAGAGCAGCCACACCCAGCCAGTCTCCCTCACTCCAACATCTTACTCGCCAACATTGCTCCTCCCACCATATTGTTATAGTTCTTATTACACATGTTCTATATACCTATCTACATGTTTTATTTGCCAGAACTATGCAAGTAAGCCAGTATTGTGTCCAAACAGTACAGTGGCCACCATACACTGCATGAAAAATCACACAGCAGACGACGCTACGATTACGTCACCTCCCTCACCAAAATAGCTCCTCTCAACATTCTCCTGTTGCTGTTCTTACACTATATACACACACTATATATACCCATGTACATATGTGTTGCCCATAGCGAACCACTAAGCTAGTATGGTGAGCAAAACAAGAGTGGCAGCCACACACACACAATGAGGCTACCTCAATTCTCGCCCTCCCTCCCTCATCAAAATTCCTCCTTCCACAATACTACGCACAACGCTAATTATAACCACAATCCTGCTATTATCACAATCCTGGTCACTAATTCCTGTAAATGAATAATTGACCACACGTTTATTTTGAAAAGGAACCTAAGAAATAATTTGAAGATTCCTAGATGGATGAAATAATGCTGTGGTGCTGTGGCTAGCGCTGTGAACATCGTGAACAGCATTGAATCACTGATATTTGAACATTGTACCCAGTCATTATCACACTCAGGCTCTAATATAACACTATCATAGCTAAATAATACAAGTTATATATATATTTTGACATTATTAGGCGATGCTGTGGTCACATGCTGAACAGCAGTGCTGTGCGCTCATGCTGCGAGCGCCAGCCTTGGTTGCTCACACACTACTGAGGCTCCCACACCCGGGAATGTGGACCACGATTTTTTTTAAAGATGGCGTCTGTTTACAAGAGCCCTGAGGAAGCTGATGTGAACCCCATGTAGCCGTGGGAGTTTTGAATGGAACGTGAAAAATACAAATACCCGGAGGCGCGTTGCGCAAACCAGACGTGAGCCTGCAGGCGCGTTGCGCAGTTTAAGGGTTAAGATATGGACACCATACAACTGCTGCATATTCCAGCTTTGGTCTAATAAAAGTCGTGAACAATTTTTTTAGTATTTCTCCAACCATGTATTTAAAAACAATTTTGAGGTTAGAAAGTGTAGCATAGACTCCTCGCACAATGTTCTTACTGTGGTCCTCAGGTGACAGTTTTCTATCTAGAACCACCCCTAGATCCCTTTCTTTGTCAGAATTCTTTAAAGATTTTTCACATAATTTATAGGTTGTGTGGGGTCTATGTTCTCCAATTCCACATTCCATAACATGGCATTTATTCACATTAAATTCCATTTGCCAAGTGTTGCTCCATATACTTATTTTGTCCAGGTCTTCTTGAAGGGCATGACAATCATCTTAGTATCTTATCTTCCTTATTATCTTAGCATCATCAGCAAACATGTTCATGTAATTCTGTATTCCCACTGGTAGATCGTTTATGTAGACAATGAACATTACCGGTGCAAGAACTGAACCCTGTGGTACTCCACTCGTAACATTCCTCCAATCCGATACCTTGCCTCTGATTACGGCCCTCATTTTTCTGTCAGGAAATTTTTCATCCATGTTAGTAGCTTACCTGTCACTCCTCCAATATGTTCCAGTTTCCAGAACTACCTCTTATGGGGAACTCTGTTGAAAGCCTTTTTTAGGTCCAGATAGATGCAGTCAACCCAACCATCTCTTTCCTGTAAAATCTCTGTGGCTCGATCATAAAAACTGAGCAAGTTCATTACACAGGATCTTCCAGATCGAAAATCATACTGTCTGTCTGATATATCGTTTTCCTCCAGGTGTTCTACCCATTTAGTTTTAATTATTTTTTCCAATGTTTTGACTATTACACTTGTCAATGATACAGGTCTATAATTAAGGGGGTCTTCTCTGTTTCCACTTTTGTAGATTGGAACTATGTTAGCCTTTTTCCACACATCAGCTACAACTCCTGTACACAGGGATGCCTGAAAAATCAGTTGAGTGGAATGCTGAGCTCAGGTGCACATTCTCTCAGAACCCATGGTGAAACTCCATCTGGACCAGCTGCTTTGTTCTTACTGAGCTCCTTGAGCATTTTTTCCACTTCATCTCTAGACACCTCTATGTGCTCTATGTTGTTCCCTGGAATTCTTATTGTGTCTGGTTCCCTAAAGATTTCATTTTTTTACAAACACACTTTGGAACTTTAAGTTTAGTGTTTCACACATTTCCTATTCATGTTCCGTGAATCTATTTCCCATATTCAACCTCTGAATATTATCCTTTACCTGCAATTTGTTGTTTATGAATTTATAGAATAGATCTGGTTTTGTTTTACATTTGTCTGCAATCCCTTTTTCAAAATTTCTTTCTACCTCTCTCCTCACTGCCGTGTAGTTGTTTCTCGCATCTTTGTATCGCTGGTATGTTTGGGGGTTCGGCCTCTTCCTGTATTGATTCCATTTTTGTGTCTTTTGGTCTCTGGCCCTCTCGCAATTTCTGTTGAACCAATCCTGTTTCCTAGTTCTGCATCTTTGTTTTGGTATAAATTTTTTTGTGCCTTTATCATATATTTCACAAAACTTGACATACATCTCATTCACTTCCTTGTCTAGCATCAAGTCTGTCCAATTATACTCACTAAAAAAATTTCTAAAGTGGCCATAATGTCCTCTCCTGAAGTCAGGTTTTTCAACTGCTTCAACCTTCTTATTTTCTTCCAGATTATAACGCATTGCATACTTTATTCCCAAAAAGACATGGTCACTTTTACCCAAGGGAGGAAGGTACTGAATGTCAAATATCTCTTCCTCCTTCCTGGTAAATATAAAATCTAGCATGGAGGGAACGTCCCCTTCCCTCATCCTCGTAGCTTGTTTAACATGTTGATACAAGAATGTTTCCAGTATGAGGTCTACAAATCTACAGGTCCAAAAATCTTCTGTTTTAGCTTCATATGCTTCCCAGTCTATGGATTTCAAGTTGAAGTCACCGACTATCAACAGTCGTGATCTATCGTTATCCGCTCTCGCTATAATCTCTCTCATTATTATTATAAGACCTTCGCGTTTACTATCTAGCTCCTCCTTTGACCATGTGCTACTTGGCGGTGGACTATATGCATTTATGATCATTAGTTTATCATCCTCATGGCAGATCTCTAGTGCTATTATGTCAACTTCTTGTGGATTGGCAGTCATTATTTCTTTCACCTTTAGGTGTTCTTTCACCAGCACAGCAACGCCACCGTCTTAACTAATTTTTCTGTCCCATCTCCAAATTGAGTAGCCCCTTGGGAATATGACCTCATTTAATATAACATCTTCAAGTTTTGTCTCCGTGAGTGCAACAGTGTCTGGTGTCTGCAGCTGTATTACATCACTTAACTCCAGTATCTTCGATCGATTACCTAGGGAGCAGGTCGGCCGAGCGGACAGCACGCTGGACTTGTGGTCCTGGGTTCGATCCCAGGCGCCGGCGAGAAACAGTGGGCAGAGTTTCTTTCACCCTATGCCCCTGTTACCTAGCAGTAAAATAGGCACCTGGGTGTTAGTCAGCTGTCACAAGCTGCTTCCTGGGGGTGGAGGCCTGGTTGAGGACCGGCCGCGGGGACACTAAAAAAAAAAAAGCCCCGAAATCATCTGAAGATAACCTCAAGATAGATCTCATGCCATCTGTGTTGGTGTATGCAATCTTCAGGAACTTGTTCCCTTTCTCCTTATTTTTCACTCCCCCTCTCTCTATTGATTTTGTTGGTTTGCCTTTATGTACCACTTTACTGGTCTGCCTACCCCTATCACTTTGTAGAAAAAAGAATTGATTTCTTCTTCATTCCTGCTCTCATTTAAACTTTATCTGCCTCGGCGAGGTTCAGTTTCAGCTTCTCTGTCTTCTTTTGAAAGATCTCGTTTTAACGACCACACTTTCCCATCCTCATCACTTCGTAATTTTCTGGCATTCCTGAGTACTTCTTCCATCTGTTTAGCACTGTTTAGGGTGATCCTCAAAGGTCGATCTTTCCCTTTTACATGTTTGCCTATTCTCCTGTAGTCGCACACATTCTCTATGGTAGTAAGACCTTCTACGAGGCCAACAATTTTATCTACTACTTTCGCTTCTTCTACAGCTCTTTCTGACCTAGATATTATCTCCTTTTCTTTGCAACCAAAAATTATCAGGGATTTGCTCCGATCAACTGTGTTTTGCACCAACTTCGGGTTAGATGCTAATTCCTTTCTCACTTCCAGCCTAATGTTTGTTTTATCTTGGTTGCTGCAGTGTTTGACTTCCTTTACTGCTTCAATTTTTTCCTTCTCCTTGGCCACTTGTGCATAAGTGAGTTGCATATCTTTCTTGCACTGTTCTATTCCCTGTGTAACTTCCTCCATCTGTGCTGACAAAAGCTGTTTCTCCCGTTGAATTTCCTTACCTAACCTGTTGTAGTCATTTATGTTTAAATTTACTTTAACTTCTTCCAAAGCTATTTTTAAGAGTTTATTTTCTTCTTCCATGGCTTTGCAATTTGTTTCCAATTGATTTTTATCCTTGCACAAGTCTTTCACTACATCCTCAAGACATAAAACTTTGCTATTCAAATGGTCATTACTTTCTTTCAATTTACTAATTATTTCTACATGAGAGTTCACTATAGTATCTAATTTTACCAACTTGTTATGTAGACTACTAATTCAATGCTTTCTTCATTGAATCCCTCAAAATCAAGCTCTGTTTTGTTTTTCCCCTTGCCAGTGGCCATCTTGAATGTTCTTCTCTGCACTGTAAACACTAGGGCAACTTTTTCTCATTTGATTTTTCACTTCCCTTAGCACATTCCTGTTATCTCACCTATTTTTCAAAAGCACTATACCTTTATGTTCTCTGGGACACCACTCACTTTCATCAACCTGTACTACAATACTTAGGATTGTTGAGATATGCTGGACCTTTTGACCCTGATCAAATGGTGCTGATGTGAAGTTGGTGGAGGGACACAGTGAAGAACTGACCACTGAAGAACTCCCTAGCCCTCCAAGAGGAGCAGCAACAACAGACAGCTGAGGATGTGGCAGTAGAGAATGTCCCTTTCTCATTAATTAAGAAAATGTGTGCAGTATGGGAAGAACTGCAAAATTTTGCTGAAGTGACTTGCCCAGATAAAGCTGCAGTTGGCTGTTGCATAAACCTTTTTAATGACACTGTGATGCCTCACTACGGACAAGTGTTAAAACGTAGGAAAAACAAGTGTCTATAGACAGGTTCTTAGTGAGATAAATAAGCAGTGAGCCACAACCAGGCCCTAGTGGTATGCCTGAAAAACGTGAGAGAGAGAGAGTACCCCAGAAATGTTATCACTGCCTGATGTTATAATGGAAGTAGACTTGCCTTCCAAATACTAACCTCTCCTCCCCGTCTTCCATACGCCAACAAGAGTCCTCAATAAAGGTAAGATATACTGTAGTACAAAATATGAGTAGTATTCTGTATACAATGTATTTTTAAGTTAATATTTTTGTGTGTGGAATGGATTAATTCAATTTACATTATTTCTTATGGGAAAATTCGTTTCGGTTTACGAACTGTCTCTGTGAATGGATTATATTCGTAAACGAAGGTACCACTGTATCTGGATGTGAATTGATCAACAATCACCTGATCAGTTGACACAGATATGTCTTATGTAATAGTTCCTGTAATTTGGTCTTGGAAACAGTTTTTAATGATGGGAATTCAGTACAAACATTGTACACTATTTTCAATGTTGAGTCTTGTTTGTTAATTAGGCTATCAAAAGGGTAAAAATTAACTTTATTATAGTGAAATATGAATGTAGAGTGGCCATCACCTTAGGGTTGCAAATGTGTTGGACTCAAAACAATTGGGTCCTGCACACTTTACTAGGTTTGCAACACATCAGTATTTTGCCTATTTCAGGTGTCAAAATTTGCATCCAGGAAGAATTTAAAAAATTCTCCAATGTTGAAAAAAATTGAAATTTCAGCTTCCATCCTTTAAAAATTATTTATATAGTGTCGTATATACAGGGGTACCTCAGTTTAAGAGTTTAATTTGTTCCTGGAGACGGCTCGTGTTCCGAAAACTTGTATTCCGAAGCTAATTTCCCCATAAGAAATAATGGGAAATGAATTAATCCGTTCCTGACTACCCCAAAAACCCCACATCAAACTAAATTTGTATACCTAATTCATCTAAATAAACCTACAAAACTATGTTCAAGTTATTACTTACTGTTGAATGCTGTAGGCGTATGGAAGATGGTGAGGAGGGGGGAGGAGGAGAGGAGTTACTGTTTGGAAGGGGAGTCCCCTTCCATTATCACATCAGGCAGTGAGGACCTTTCTGGTGTGCTCTCCCTGGCACGTTTTATCTGAGTGCCACTAGGTCCTGGTTGAGGCTCACTGCTCGATTTTCAACTTGGTAGTTCTTCCCATACTTCACACATTTTCTTAATCAAGAAGGGACATCCTCTACTACCTCTACTCACAGCTATTTTCTTAGGTTGAACCTTAACAATGGCTTTCTTGAGACCCATGGCGAGATATATAATAACAACTTTTATGCTCAAATGGCCAAAAAAACGACATAAAACTGTAAATCCTTGTGAAGAGTTCAGGAGGGATAGTCACTGGGTGAGAGACAATGGTAAACTGAGGGGCGGAGGGGCGACAATCGCCATACCACCACACACTAGGTCGCCCTGAACGCGTATCAACAAACTCGCGTTCCGAGGTAACCCTCGCCTTCCAAGACATATTTTCCGAGGAAATCCTGCTCGTATTCCGAAAAACTCGCATACAGGGACACTCGTGTTCCAAGGTACCACTGTATATATATTTACCAGGTACCCAAAAAAGTCTGTAGTCAGTAATGAGAGAGAGAGACCCTTGTACAAATCTTATAAAGATTTTATCAGCTGGTAAGAGTAAAAATTGCAAAAATTTTCTTTGCTTTAGCATCCCACAAGGCAAATGTAGAGCAAGTTTTTTTTTCACGGGTGCAAAATCAGTGGACTAAAGAAAGGAACAAGTTGTGTTGATACAATGAAGGGTATTCTGAATGTACAGTACAACTTCCCAGGTACATCTTGCAGTGACTCCTTCACCTTTTCTGGGGGGAGCCCCGTCGGCTCCCCAGAGCTATCCCAGGCTGATATGCTAATGTCAGACTTTGGCATCAGTCATGTGTATGGAGTTCTTAGGCCTACCGGGGACCACGGCCAGAACCGGGCCCCCTCAGAGAGGCAAGGGGAGCAATGGCCTATAGAAGCCCCCGTGTAGTTGGAAGCATTCTATGTCTGCCATCGACCGGAACAGGCACCCAGAAAGGTAAGCGCCTCAAAACAAACCCCTATTCTGGTTAAAATTGCTACCAAAAACCGAACTAGTGGATAGAACTCCCCAACCAAAAACAAGCAAACTAGTGTGACGTCACACACCGCCGCACCGCTGTCTGCGCAGCTCCCCCCTCCCCGGGAGGGGGAAGGGGGAGCCCCAGACCCCCCGCGCCGGCTACCCACACCTCAGTTCTTGAGGCTGATGCTATCGGCGGCAGTATGAAGTTTCCTGGCGGTCCTTCCGTTTCTTTTTGCGTCTTCGTCGTGTTAGCTCCTTGTCTGTTCGGGTGGTCTTGTCCTTCCTCTTGTGGTTGTTTCAGGACCGTCATCTTATGCCTAACACTGTCGCTTCGTATCGTGCGGCGCTGGCGGAGCCGCTTCAGCTTGCTTTCGGTATCGATGTTACGTCTGCGCCGTTTCACAAGCTGTCTTGTGCATTGTTTCACCTCCGGGCCTGCTCATGCGTCGCCTGAGCCGTCCTGGTCTTTGGACAGAGTGCTCGCTTTCCTTTCATCTCCTCGTTTCGTTGTGGCCCCTTCGGTCCAGGATTGTTTTTCCAAGGCACTTTTCTTGTTGGCTTTGGCCTCTGGGGGTCGGGTAGGGGAGCTTCATGCTCTCCTCCGGCGCAGGGGTTTCTGCTCTTTTGGTCGTGGTGATTGTTTTGTTCGTTTGCAGCCGTCTCCTTCTTTTCTGGCGAAGAATGAGTCTGCTGCGTTCCGGAGGGGTCCATGGGTGGTTGATGCTTGGTTGGTCAGGCCGGGGGTGCATCATGTTTTGTGTCCGGTTGCGGCGCTTCGCCGTTATTTGCGCGCCACAGCTTCTGTGTCCGGGGACGCGCTGTGGGTTGATCCGGTTTCCCTTCTTCCCTGTTCGCGGGTTCGGGTCTCCCAGGTTGTCCGCAGGGTTATTAAGTCCAGCCAGCCTGCGGTCTATCCCCGTGCCCATGACGTTCGTAAGTTCGCGGCTCTTGCTGCCGTCTTTGGGAATATGTCTTGGTCTGATATTCGGGCGCGGGGATTTTGGCGGTCGAACAGGGTCCTGGCTGCTCGTTACCTTGTGAATGTCCCTGGGCCTCGTCGGGCCTGTGTTGCTTTGGGTCGGCGGTTGCAGCCAGTTGTCTCGGCTTCGAGTTGAGGAGTGAGCGACGACCACCTCCCGGGTAAGTCCCTCTTTTTTTCTGTCTGTGGGTAGTTAGCTCCGGGGAGCTGACGGGGCTTCCCCCAGAAAACCAGCGTTGAATGTAATGAAAAGCCATTTTCTGGGTGAGTCCCGGAGGCTCCCCGGCATCCCTCCCTCCCTCCGGTCGGCGGTTTTTCGCGTTTTTGACATCCAGCCTCAAGAACTGAGGTGTGGGTAGCCGGCGTGGGGGGTCTGGGGCTCCCCCTTCCCCCTCCCGGGGAGGGGTGAGCTGCGCAGACAGCGGCGCGGCGGTGTGTGACGTCACACTAGTTTGCTTGTTTTCGGTTGGGGAGTTCTATCCACTAGTTCGGGTTTTGGTAGCAATTTTAACCAGAATAGGGGTTTGTTTTGAGGCGCTTACCTTTCTGGGTGCCTGTTCTGGTCGATGGCAGACATAGAATGCTTCCAACCACACGGGGGCTTCTATAGGCCATTGCTCCCCTTGCCTCTCTGAGGGGGCCTGGTTCTGGCCGTGGTCCCCGGTAGGCCTAAGAACTCCATACACATGACTGATGTCAAAGTCTGACATTAGCATATCAGCCTGGATAGCTCCGCGGAGCCTCCGGGACTCACTCAGAAAATGGCGTTTCATTACATTCAACGCTGGTTTTTTATTAGACTTCCACATCACATACGTTTGGGATTTTGGAATGATACACTAGCAAGGGTTTAATTTTCAAATCGCCACTCGCATTTGAACACAGCACAAGCGTAAACCTGTCTTTCATAGGCTTGTGTCCGGGCAAGGATTTTCCTCCTTGGTAATGTATGTCCTCTTAGGCATTCTTTTCCAAAACAGTCCTGTTTCGTCACAAACACTTGTTGCGGTAGGTATCCCTCAGCCTCTGCAAACTCTTTAAATTCGTCAATAAATTGTTGAGCGGCTGGTTTGTCTGAGCTGGCGTCCTCCCCATGCCTCGCAACACTATGGATACCACTTCTCTTTCTAAATTTTTCAAACCAGCCCCTGCTTGCCTTAAACTCTTTCGTATCTGCATCACTCGTTCCAGGGGTTTTCTTTACAAGGTCTTCGTGCAATACCCTGGCTTTCTCACAAATGATGGCCTCCGAAACACTATCACCCCTTAATTCCTTGTCGTGTATCCAAGTTAATAACAACTTTTCCACTTCTTCAAGTATTTGTGGTCTCTGTTTCGTCATTGTTCTTATGCCTTTTGCCACTTTAGTACTCATAATCTCATTTTTCTTCTTAAGTATAGTGCATATTGTTGATGTGGCTTTGTTGTACTGCCTACAAAGTTCAATAACACGTGTACCATTTTCATGCTTCTGAATGATCTCGTTTCTCCTCTATTGTCATCCTCACATGGGCTTTCTTGCCTTGATCCTTACCACTGGCTTTCTTGGGACCCATGGTGAGATATATAATAACAACTTTTATGGTCAAATGACCCAAAATCCATCAAAACACTGAAAATCCGGGTGAAGAATTGACGTGGGATAGTTACTGGGTGCGAGGCACTGGTAAACTGAGGGGCGGAGGGGCGACGATCGCCGTACCACCACGCGCTATGTCGGCCTGTATGCGTATCAACGAACTCGTGTTCCGAGGTAACCCTCGCCTTCTGAGGCACATTTTCCGAGGAAATCCGGCTCATATTCCGAAAAACTCGTATACAGCGACACTCGTATTCCGAGGTACCACTGTACTGTTCACCGACAACTATTACACCAGCCCCTTGTTGACCAGATACATCCTTGCCTACAACATTGGCGTATGTGGCACTGTGAAGGCCCACCAGAAGGAAATGCCTGTGTTTGGCATAGGTATAGCAGTAAGTGATTGCCAGCTTTGCAAGTGTGACAATATGCTCTGTGCAGTGGAGGGACAGACGCGAGGTGAATATGCTGACTGATTCACACCGATGCCATGTTGGACAGTGGCAAAGTCCACTTTCAAATGCCTTCTCCATATATAAACCAGACTGTGTCATAGACTACAACGTGAACATGCGTCTCGTAGATAAATGTGACATAATGCTCAGCGACGTCGAGTGCATGCAGAAGTGTGTGAAGTGGACAAAAAAGTTCTTTTTCCACCTAATAGATGTTGCAGTGCTCAACTGCTTCAATATGTACCCGGTAATATCTGGCAGGAGACAGCTAATGTGGACATTCAGTGTTGCTGTTGTGTCTCAACTGCTCGTAAAGTATGGCAAGGTGGGCTCTGTTGCACCGCACGGGGTGCAAGCAACAATACCACACGCAGCTCCAAACAGACTGAGGGGTAACGAGATGTTCGGTGTCCACATGCACAAGTATATGCCAGGCACAGCATCACGGGATAGCACCATCATGGATAGATACCATCACAGGATGATGGTAAACGTGCCTGTATAGTATGCAAGAACCCCTACCCGAAGAGAACAAAAGCGAAGATGCACCAGCACCTGGTGTGTGGAGTGCAAGGTTCCACTATGCCCCATTGGCTGTTTCGCAGCATATCATCCACTCGCGGAGTTCTGAATGTGTTTATGGTGTGTGTATATAGTGTGTGATACTGTGCAATGTGTAAATAGATTGTATATATACATAAATTAGCATGATACATTGGAAATATGTGCAAGATATGTGTACACATCTGTGAAGCATGTAACAGTGTCTTTGGACAGTACAGATGTTCTACTGCCATAATATTAGGTATGTGTTCATTATACAGTACATAGGATTGGCACGAAAAAACCCAAAAAATGTATTTGGAAGTGTGCACAAAAAATGAACAAAAATATATTCGTGGCAATTCGCGCATCTTGAACTGGGCGCCCTGCTGGCCCCGGGAGCATACGCCACGGGCGACCAGGGAATGATGACATTACGCGCAAACTTACGGACCATATTGTGGCCAAAGTAAGTACAATTTTGAGTTGTTGTTAATATATCCATACTCAGGGAAGGGTTTTTGACACTTAAAGAAAAAAAAATTCCCGAGAATTTATTTTCTGCTCACAGGGGGAGGGGTGCCGTATTTGGAAGGTGAGTAGCACAGTGGTTAAAGAGTTGAGAGCAATGAAGGATGATAAGGAGTCACTTACAATTAATGTATTAAGTTTGGAGACATGTACACATTTCAGTGCAAGGAGCAAGGCAAATAGTTCGGTCTGAAGGGTAGAGGCCCAGTTGTTTATACGGATTCCTCACTCAAAATGTACGCCATCGCTCATTGTCAGGACAACTGCACTTCCAGCTGCACCGGTGGGGCGGTGTAGGGAACCTTCAGTGTATATGATTTGAGAGAGAGAATGCTCTGTGGACAGAGCATCAATATGGTTTAAGGCATTGAGGTTTGCCTCAAGACGAAGCAAAATAATAACAGCAAAACTCTTTGTTTATTGTTTTATGAACATAATAATTGAATTACTAATATGCACACAATACATCTGAGTATAGCAAAGACTCACTCATTTTATTATATAAATATATCACACTACACACTATTGAATAATATTATTGCCAAAAACAGAGAAAAAATCAGTCGGAGACATTGAAATAATTAGGTTAGGGAGGAGCCGGTAAATTAATAATTAGAGGGAGCCGGTCGGCCGAGCGGACAGCACGCTGAACTTGTGATCCTGTGGTCCTGGGTTCGATCCCAGGCGCCGGCGAGAAACAATGGGCAGAGTTTCTTTCACCCTATGCCCCTGTTACCTAGCAGTAAAATAGGTACCTGGGTGTTAGTCAGCTGTCACGGGCTGCTTCCTGGGGGTGGAGGCCTGGTCGAGGACCGGGCCGTGGGACACTAAAAGCCCCGAAATCATCTCAAGATAACCTCAAGATAACCTCAAGGTAATATTATCTGTTTGGCAACTCCCACCTGACTGCTCAGGGTAGAGCTGACCGCCTCCGATGGTGGCTCTGTCAACGTTACAATTTTGCCAGACTTCCCCAACCTATTGTGGCCAAAATATGTCACCTACGATTTTTTTATTATTTTTCCCGTGATTAGGGAACACAGATGAACACTTATATAAGATGAAACTTTTTTTTAATTTTGTTTTTTGTTAGGCCTGGCTGTGTTGAAGGTTATTAATAGGAGCAGCACAAGGTTTAATGCTAATGTTAATATTGTCTATCTGAGGTTGAATTTTGTTTGATGATATGCTTCCAAATTTCAAATAAAATGTAGTAGGTCTTTTCTATTTTTAGTGAGTTTGTCGATTGACATCCATGAGTGGACTGTTTAATTTGTTATTTACAACATTATTTAGTGTGTATTTAGTGTTCAGCAAATAATATTTAAGAATGTTAGAGACATTTGGCAAATCATTGATGTATATAAGAAATAGAAGAAGTCCTAGAATACTTCCCCTTGGCACTCCTATGGTTAATGGTAGAGTGAGGGAGGTTATATCATTGATACATATTGGTGTCTGTCACTAAGATAGGATCGAATATAGTTCAGGACAAGGCGTTGGATTCCATAGCGGTGAAGTTTAAGATGTAGTTATGGTTTACAGTATCAAAGGACTTTCTCAAGTTAATGAAGATCCCAATTGGGAACTCATTATTGTCAAGGGCTGTGTAGATTATATCAAGCAGACTAATAATTTCATCGTTGGTACTCTTTTGGGAGCGGACCCCCCCCCACAATAAAAAAAGAGAGTACCAAAAAAAGCAAAACAGGCAAAAAAAGTCCCTAATATTAATGAGACTCGATGTAGTAGGATGGTTAGCCAATGATAGTTTCCAATTGATGCAGGATAGTCATTTAAAATACTACCAAAGGTAACTAATATTGTAACACTACGCTAAAAATTATATTAATTTTCAGACGAGAGAGGCTGGGAGCAACACCGGCCAGGAACATCAATGTGGAAGTCCTTCTGTAAGTACTGTACATTTTTATAGATGCTCTGTAGTAATTAACTCTCCAATGGGAGTATTTCTCCAGAGCTGGGTACCGTCTCTGAACTGAATTTTTCCCATATAGGACCAACATATAAATGACTGATAGAGCTGCAGATCACACTTGTATAAAAAAGCATTTTGTTTTGGATATTTGCATTATTACTAGAATTATAAAATATTAAATTGAATTTTTTTGTAAATTTTAAGTTTGTACAATTTTAAATACTGTAGAATCCTAATTCTGTTGATGAATATTTATTATACTGTAATAAAGAGTGTGTCAAAATACAAATCAGTTTTGAAGTTGATGCACAACAACATTATCATCATACTCTGGCAACCTTCTCCGAGTCTTAAAGCAAGACTTCATTATACACTATTGTGATTCATTGGGGATTGTTTGGTGATAAAGTACATGAGGTGTTGCTACAATGTCAGGCTTGGAAGGAGTATACTGGCCACTGTCAGGCTTGGAAGGAGTATACTGGCCACTGTCAGGCTTGGAAGGAGTATACTGCCACTGTCAGGCTTGGAAGGAGTATACTGTCACTGTCAGGCTTGGAAGAAGTATACTGGCCACTGTCAGGCTTGGAAGGAGTATACTGGCCACTGTCAGGCTTGGAAGGAGTATACTGCCACTGCCAGACTTGGAAGGAGCATACTGCCACTGTCAGGCTTGGAAGGAGTATACTGCCACTGTCAGGCTTGGAAGGAGTATACTGCCACTGTCAGGCTTGGAAGGAGTATACTGGCCACTGTCAGACTTGGAAGGAGTATACTGCCACTGTCAGGCTTGGAAGGAGTATACTGTCACTGTCAGGCTTGGAAGGAGTATACTGGCCACTGTCAGGCTTGGAAGGAGTATACTGGCCACTGTCAGGCTTGGAAGGAGTATACTGCCACTGACAGACTTGGAAGGAGCATACTGCCACTGTCAGGCTTGGAAGGAGTATACTGCCACTGTCAGGCTTGGAAGGAGTATACTGGCCACTGTCAGGCTTGGAAGGAGTATACTGCCACTGTCAGGCTTGGAAGGAGTATACTGCCACTGTCAGGCTTGGAAGGAGTATACTGCCACTGTCAGGCTTGGAAGGAGTATATTAACACTGTCAGACTTGGAAGGAGTATACTGCCACTGTCAAGCTTGGAAGGAGTATACTGCCACTGTCAGGCTTGGAAGGAGTATACTGGCCACTGTCAGGCTTGGAAGGAGTATATTAACACTGTCAGGCTTGGAAGGAGTATACTGGCCACTGTCAGGCTTGGAAGGAGTATATTAACACTGTCAGGCTTGGAAGGAGTATACTGGCCACTGTCAGGCTTGGAAGGAGTATATTAACACTGTCAGGCTTGGAAGGAGTATACTGCCACTGTCAGGCTTGGAAGGAGTATACTGCCACTGTCAGGCTTGGAAGGAGTATACTGCCACTGTCAGGCTTGGAAGGAGTATACTGCCACTGTCAGGCTTGGAAGGAGTATACTGCCACTGTCAGGCTTGGAAGGAGTATACTGCCACTGTCAGACTTGGAAGGAGTATACTGGCCACTGTCAGGCTTGGAAGGAGTATACTGGCCACTGTCAGGCTTGGAAGGAGTATACTGCCACTGTCAGGCTTGGAAGGAGTATACTGCCACTGTCAGGCTTGGAAGGAGTATACTGCCACTGTCAGACTTGGAAGGAGTATACTGGCCACTGTCAGGCTTGGAAGGAGTATACTGGCCACTGTCAGACTTGGAAGGAGTATATTAACACTGTCAGACTTGGAAGGAGTATATTAACACTGTCAGGCTTGGAAGGAGTATACTGGCCACTGTCAGGCTTGGAAGGAGTATATTAACACTGTCAGGCTTGGAAGGAGTATATTAACACTGTCAGACTTGGAAGGAGTATACTGGCCACTGTCAGGCTTGGAAGGAGTATACTGGCCACTGTCAGACTTGGAAGGAGTATATTAACACTGTCAGACTTGGAAGGAGTATATTAACACTGTCAGGCTTGGAAGGAGTATACTGGCCACTGTCAGGCTTGGAAGGAGTATATTAACACTGTCAGGCTTGGAAGGAGTATATTAACACTGTCAGGCTTAGAAGGAGTATACTGCCACTGTCAGGCTTGGAAGGAGTATATTAACACTGTCAGACTTGGAAGGAGTATACTGGCCACTGTCAGGCTTGGAAGGAGTATATTAACACTGTCAGGCTTGGAAGGAGTATACTGGCCACTGTCAGGCTTGGAAGGAGTATATTAAGTCAGGCTTGGAAGGAGTATACTGCCACTGTCAGGCTTGGAAGGAGTATACTGGCCACTGTCAGGCTTGGAAGGAGTATACTGGCCACTGTCAGACTTGGAAGGAGTATGCTGCCACTGTCAGGCTTGGAAGGAGTATACTGGCCACTGTCAGACTTGGAAGGAGTATATTAACACTGTCAGGCTTGGAAGGAGTATACTGCCACTGTCAGGCTTGGAAGGAGTATACTGCCACTGTCAGGCTTGGAAGGAGTATACTGGCCACTGTCAGGCTTGGAAGGAGTATACTGGCCACTGTCAGGCTTGGAAGGAGTATACTGCCACTGTCAGGCTTAGAAGGAGTATACTGCCACTGTCAGGCTTGGAAGGAGTATACTGCCACTGTCAGGCTTGGAAGGAGTATACTGGCCACTGTCAGGCTTAGAAGGAGTATACTGCCACTGTCAGGCTTGGAAGGAGTATACTGGCCATTGTCAGGCTTGGAAGGAGTATACTGCCACTGTCAGGCTTGGAAGGAGTATACTGCCACTGTCAGGCTTGGAAGGAGTATACTGCCACTGTCAGGCTTAGAAGGAGTATACTGCCACTGTCAGGCTTGGAAGGAGTATACTGCCACTGTCAGGCTTGGAAGGAGTATACTGGCCACTGTCAGGCTTGGAAGGAGTATACTGGCCACTGTCAGGCTTGGAAGGAGTATACTGCCACTGTCAGGCTTAGAAGGAGTATACTGCCACTGTCAGACTTGGAAGGAGTATACTGCCACTGTCAGGCTTGGAAGGAGTTTACTGTCACTGTCAGGCTTGGAAGGAGTATACTGCCACTGTCAGGCTTGGAAGGAGTATACTACCACTGTCAGACTTGGAAGGAGTATACTGGCCACTGTCAGGCTTGGAAGGAGTATACTGCCACTGTCAGGCTTGGAAGGAGTATACTGCCACTGTCAGGCTTGGAAGGAGTATACTGCCACTGTCAGGCTTGGAAGGAGTATACTGCCACTGTCAGGCTTGGAAGGAGTATACTGCCACTGTCAGGCTTAGAAGGAGTATACTGCCACTGTCAGGCTTGGAAGGAGTATACTGCCACTGTCAGGCTTGGAAGGAGTATACTGCCACTGTCAGGCTTGGAAGGAGTATACTACCACTGTCAGACTTGGAAGGAGTATACTGGCCACTGTCAGGCTTGGAAGGAGTATACTGTCACTGTCAGGCTTGGAAGGAGTATACTGGCCACTGTCAGGCTTGGAAGGAGTATACTGTCACTGTCAGGCTTGGAAGGAGTATACTGGCCATTGTCAGGCTTGGAAGGAGTATACTACCACTGTCAGGCTTGGAAGGAGTATACTGTCACTGTCAGGCTTGGAAGGAGTATACTGCCACTGTCAGGCTTGGAAGGAGTATACTGCCACTGTCAGGCTTGGAAGGAGTATACTGGCCACTGTCAGGCTTGGAAGGAGTATATTAACACTGCCAGGCTTGGAAGGAGTATACTACCACTGTCAGGCTTGGAAGGAGTATACTGGCCACTGTCAGGCTTGGAAGGAGTATACTGCCACTGTCAGGCTTGGAAGGAGTATACTGCCACTGTCAGGCTTGGAAGGAGTATACTGGCCACTGTCAGGCTTGGAAGGAGTATACTGCCACTGTCAGGCTTGGAAGGAGTATACTGCCACTGTCAGGCTTGGAAGGAGTATACTGCCACTGTCAGGCTTGGAAGGAGTATACTGGCCACTGTCAGGCTTGGAAGGAGTATACTGGCCACTGTCAGGCTTGGAAGGAGTATACTGCCACTGTCAGGCTTGGAAGGAGTATACTGCCACTGTCAGGCTTGGAAGGAGTATACTGGCCACTGTCAGGCTTGGAAGGAGTATACTGCCACTGTCAGGCTTGGAAGGAGTATACTGGCCACTGTCAGGCTTGGAAGGAGTATACTGCCACTGTCAGGCTTGGAAGGAGTATACTGCCACTGTCAGGCTTGGAAGGAGTATACTGGCCACTGTCAGGCTTGGAAGGAGTATACTGCCACTGCCAGGCTTGGAAGGAGTATACTGGCCACTGTCAGGCTTGGAAGGAGTATATTAGCACTGTCATTTCATCACAGAAACATTTTTATGCTTCATTATTCCTCTTAGGGACCCCATCACTTTCTTCATTGTACAGTACTGCTCTCCCCCTTGTACTGCTCTCCCCCTTGTACTGCTCTCCCCCTTGTACTGCTCTCTCCCTTGTACTGCTCTCTCCCTTGTACTGCTCTCTCCCTTGTACTGCTCTCTCCCTTGTACTGCTCTCTCCCTTGTACTGCTCTCTCCCTTGTACTGCTCTCCCCCTTGTACTGCTCTCCCCCTTGTACTGCTCTCCCCCTTGTACTGCTCTCTCCCTTGTACTGCTCTCTCCCTTGTACTGCTCTCCCCCTTGTACTGCTCTCCCCCTTGTACTGCTCTCTCCCTTGTACTGCTCTCCCCCTTGTACTGCTCTCCCCCTTGTACTGCTCTCCCCCTTGTACTGCTCTCCCCCTTGTACTGCTCTCCCCCTTGTACTGCTCTCTCCCTTGTACTGCTCTCCCCCTTGTACTGCTCTCCCCCTTGTACTGCTCTCCCCCTTGTACTGCTCTCCCCCTTGTACTGCTCTCCCCCTTGTACTGCTCTCCCCCTTGTACTGCTCTCCCCCTTGTACTGCTCTCCCCCTTGTACTGCTCTCTCCCTTTTACTGCTCTCCCCCTTGTACTGCTCTCTCCCTTGTACTGCTCTCCCCCTTGTACTGCTCTCTCCCTTGTACTGCTCTCCCCCTTGTACTGCTCTCTCCCTTGTACTGCTCTCCCCCTTGTACTGCTCTCTCCCTTGTACTGCTCTCTCTTGTACTGCTCTCCCCCTTGTACTGCTCTCCCCCTTGTACTGCTCTCCCCCTTGTACTGCTCTCTCCCTTGTACTGCTCTCCCCCTTGTACTGCTCTCTCCCTTGTACTGCTCTCCCCCTTGTACTGCTCTCCCCCTTGTACTGCTCTCTCCCTTGTACTGCTCTCCCCCTTGTACTGCTCTCACTTGTACTGCTCTCCCCCTTGTACTGCTCTCTCCCTTGTACTGCTCTCTCCCTTGTTCTGCTCTCTCCCTTGTACTGCTCTCTCCCTTGTACTGCTCTCTCCCTTGTACTGCTCTCTCCCTTGTACTGCTCTCTCCCTTGTATTGCTCTCCCCCTTGTACTGCTCTCTCCCTTGTACTGCTCTCCCCCTTGTACTGCTCTCCCCCTTGTACTGCTCTCTCCCTTGTACTGCTCTCTCTCTTGTACTGCTCTCCCCCTTGTACTGCTGTCTCCCTTGTACTGCTCTCTCCCTTGTACTGCTCTCTCCCTTGTACTGCTCTCTCCCTTGTACTGCTCCCTCCCTTGTACTGCTCTCCCCCTTGTACTGCTCTCCCCCTTGTACTGCTCTCCCCCTTGTACTGCTCTCCCCCTTGTTCTGCTCTCCCCCTTGTACTGCTCTCTCCCTTGTACTGCTCTCTCTCTTGTACTGCTCTCCCCCTTGTACTGCTCTCTCCCTTGTACTGCTCTCTCCCTTGTACTGCTCTCTCCCTTGTACTGCTCTCTCCCTTGTACTCCTCTCCCCCTTGTACTGCTCTCCCCCTTGTACTGCTGTTCCCCTTGTACTGCTCTCCCCCTTGTACTGCTCTCCCCCTTGTACTGCTCTCCCCCTTGTACTGCTCTCTCCCTTGTACTGCTCTCTCCCTTGTACTGCTCTCTCCCTTGTACTGCTCTCCCCCTTGTACTGCTCTCCCCCTTGTACTGCTCTCCCCCTTGTACTGCTCTCTCCCTTGTACTGCTCTCCCCCTTGTACTGCTCTCCCCCTTGTACTGCTCTCCCCCTTGTACTGCTCTCTCCCTTGTACTGCTCTCCCCCTTGTACTGCTCTCTCCCTTGTACTGCTCTCCCCTTGTACTGCTCTCCCCCTTGTACTGCTCTCCCCCTTGTACTGCTCTCCCCCTTGTACTGCTCTCCCCCTTGTACTGCTCTCCCCCTTGTACTGCTCTCTCCCTTGTACTGCTCTCCCCCTTGTACTGCTCTCCCCCTTGTACTGCTCTCCCCCTTGTACTGCTCTCCCCCTTGTACTGCTCTCTCCCTTGTACTGCTCTCTCCCTTGTACTGCTCTCCCCCTTGTACTACTCTCCCCCTTGTTCTGCTCTCCCCCTTGTACTGCTCTCCCCCTTGTACTGCTCTCCCCCTTGTACTGCTCTCTCCCTTGTACTGCTCTCCCCCTTGTACTGCTCTCCCCCTTGTACTGCTCTCCCCCTTGTACTGCTCTCCCCCTTGTACTGCTCTCCTCCTTGTACTGCTCTCCCCCTTGTACTGCTCTCCCCCTTGTACTGCTCTCCCCCTTGTACTGCTCTCTCCCTTGTACTGCTCTCCGCCTTGTACTGCTCTCTCCCTTGTACTGCTCTCTCCCTTGTACTGCTCTCTCCCTTGTACTGCTCTCTCCCTTGTACTGCTCTCCCCCTTGTACTGCTCTCCCCCTTGTACTGCTCTCCCCCTTGTACTGCTCTCTCCCTTGTACTGCTCTCCCCCTTGTACTGCTCTCTCCCTTATACTGCTCTCTCCCTTATACTGCTCTCCCCCTTGTACTGCTCTCCCCCTTGTACTGCTCTCTCCCTTGTACTGCTCTCTCCCTTGTACTGCTCTCTCCCTTGTACTGCTCTCTCCCTTGTACTGCTCTCCCCCTTGTACTGCTCTCCCCCTTGTACTGCTCTCCCCCTTGTACTGCTCTCCCCCTTGTACTGCTCTCTCCCTTGTACTGCTCTCCCCCTTGTACTGCTCTCCCCCTTGTACTGCTCTCTCCCTTGTACTGCTCTCCCCCTTGTACTGCTCTCCCCCTTGTACTGCTCTCCCCCTTGTACTGCTCTCCCCCTTGTACTGCTCTCTCCCTTGTACTGCTCTCTCCCTTGTACTGCTCTCTCCCTTGTACTGCTCTCCCCCTTGTACTGCTCTCCCCCTTGTACTGCTCTCCCCCTTGTACTGCTCTCCCCCTTGTACTGCTCTCCCCCTTGTACTGCTCTCCCCCTTGTACTGCTCTCTCCCTTGTACTGCTCTCCCCCTTGTACTGCTCTCCCCCTTGTACTGCTCTTCCCCTTGTACTGCTCTCCCCCTTGTACTGCTCTCTCCCTTGTACTGCTCTCCCCCTTGTACTGCTCTCCCCCTTGCACTACTCTCTCCCATCCTTGCACTACTCTCTCCCATCCTTGCACTACTCTCTCCCATCCTTGCACTACTCTCTCCCATCCTTGCACTACTCTCTCCCATCCTTGCACTACTCTCTCCCATCCTTGCACTACTCTCTCCCATCCTTGCACTACTCTCTCCCATCCTTGCACTACTCTCTCCCATCCTTGCACTACTCTCTCCCATCCTTGCACTACTCTCTCCCATCCTTGCACTACTCTCTCCCATCCTTGCACTACTCTCTCCCATCCTTGCACTACTCTCTCCCATCCGTCTACTACTGTCTCCCATCCGTGTACTACTCTCTCCTACCCGTGTACTACTCTCTCCTACCCGTGTACTATTCTCTCCCATCCGTCTACTACTCTCTCCCATCCTTGCACTGTTCTCCCAATATATTAAAGTCCTTGACTTCATTTAACGCGTCACGATGATTCCAGTAATCACAATTTAACTACTGTATCTGTTATTTTTCATGAAATGTAAATGCTGAACTGTATTTTGCTTGATGCTTTCATATATGCTTCACAATAGTGAAAGTGGCCTGTTGTATGTAATTAATGATAATTCCCACATGGACATGGCTCCCCTACATGAAGTTCACAAGCACTGCCTGATAACTAATCTGTGGTAACTAGAGCTTCACTTTCCAGTATTATCTGCAATGGCATCCTGTTGTCTCTCCTGAGCTGCGTGGATGTGTTATTTTTACTGTGTTAAAGTGATTGCTCTCTCTTGGTGTCCTATTAACCTCTTTATTGAATATGAACAATAATTAATATGAATTTTGCTTATTTGGTGAAGAAAGTGTTTCAGTAAATGCTGGCTGTAAATAATATCAGTGTCATTTGTGTTCATTGAGAACAAAATTTGTGTGAAGTTTGCTACAGTACTTGTATGTTGTCATCTCTCTGTAATCTTCAAGACTTTACAGTGGCCAGTCATGGTTTTGTGGTACTTCTCTGATGCTTGTAAGTTGTAATTTGTTTGTGTGTGCAGTACATGATAAACCATCAATGAAGATGGCCTGTTGAACAAATTTGCAGCAGTTGCAAGGAGGTTGCAAATGCATTTCTAACATTTAACAAGAATAGTCATAACAATTTACATATACAGTATTGATGAATGAGAACCAATTTGCGTGTGGAATGTGGCAAAATATGGTAGGAAGCATTTTTTGTATTGCAGGAGAAATGCAAGTTGTAATACTTTGGTGTTTTTAAGGTGTAGTAGTGAGTGATAGAAGCTGTGTGAATGGCCACAATGTGGAATCATAGGAAATAATGTTAAGGATATGGAAGAGAATGGGAGGAGGATACATGAGGTTAGACTGCCATTATTAGTCGCTTTGGCAAAACAAACATTTGATAAACTGTAAACAATAATTTCTTTTTTTTATCTCTGCTTCTCGTGTGCAATTGTCAATGTCTTTATGTAAATGAGTTTGATAAATATACTTATTTTAAGATAAAATACTTTCACAATTATGCATTTGTTAATTGAGTTGACCAGCCTGCATATGCATTTGTGAAATTTATGTAAAGAATTACACCAAGTCTTTTGCACTCTTTTGCAAATTTTTTAGGAAATTTTATCTATGGGTGGACACAGCAGCAGAAAAGATAAAAATCATAGAAAAAATAGTAGGATTAGGAGAAGGCCTAAATTCAAAGGAGCATGTTAGGGATTTTAGGAGGATAGGAAAATATGAGAATGACAAGAACTGCCCTTTAACCATTAAAGTGCGCATCACGTTATATGACGTGTTGGACGTTGTTCCAGTCAACTGCGCATCACGTCATATGATGTGTTGGAGTACTACGCAAGATTTAAACGGCCAGCGGATACACGGGGTTCACCACACCTTCATCAGGGCTCTTGTAAACAGACACCATTTTTTAAAAAAATCGTGGGCCAAACTCCCGGGTGTTATTGGCCTCAGTATTGAGTGAGCAACCATGCCTGACGCACGCAGCATGAGCTAACAGCACTGCTGTTCAGCTTTTGACCACAGCATCGCCTAAAAATGCCAAATATACTTGTTCATGCTATTATGTAGCGATGATATTATTACAGAAGACCCCTGACTGTGATAAAACTGACCAGGGTTCTGATAATAGCAGGATTGTGGTGATATTTAGCGCTGTGCGCCATGGAGGGAAGAGTAATGCTGTGGGAGGGAGGGTGGTGGCGATGTCTTCTGACTGTGTGTGGCCACCTTTTATTGACTGCACTCAGCATACCAACTTAGTGGTTCGCTATGGTGAACACAAATGTAGATACTTATATATAACGTGTGTATAGAGGGTATAAACAGCAAGAGAAGGTTTGGAGCCGCCATTTTGGTGAGGGCGGTGGCGTCGTCTGTACGACGCCACCGTGCAGACGATGGTGTTGTTTTCAGGTTACCACGATGGTCTTTGGGCACCATACGAGTTTATTTGTACAAGTATGGTGAATAAAACAGGTAGATATTTATATATAATGTGTGTATATAACGTAATAACACCACACAGTATTGTTGGAGGAGAAATATTAGTGCGTCTGGCCTTGAGGGCGGCAGCCATCAGCTGACTGTGTGAGGTCCTACGTCTTTGTGCCTTTACTCACCATACAAGCTTAGATGTACAGTTATGGTGAATAAAACATGTAAATACTTATATATAACGTCTGTATATAAGATATATAGCGTAATAACACCACACAGTAGTGTTGGAGGAGAAATATTAGTGCGTCTGGCCTTGAGGACGGCAGCCATTGGCTGACTGTGTGAGGTCCTACGTCTTTGTGCCTTTACTCACCATACAAGCTTAGATGTACAGTTATGGTGAACAAAACATGTAAATACTTATATATAACGTCTGTATATAGTGAATTATAGCAAAAACAGTATTGTTTGAGGAGAATGTGGGTGAGTCAGAGGACTGGAGGGAGGGCGGGAGTGGCTGGCTGGTACACGGCGGTCACTCCTCGTTACTTTTTGACTCATAATAGCTACTTAGTGGTTCGTTATAGGAAACAAAACATGCAGATACTTATATATAACCTGTGCTTATAGTGTAATAACCGACAAAGTATTTGTTCACTGATTGATGAACATAATTGAATCAACAATATGCACACCATATTTTTTAGTACAGCGATGATTCACTCATTTTATTATATAAATATATCAAACTACACACTATTGAATAATATTACAGCAAAAAAACTATGAAAAATCAATCAGAGACATTGAAATAATTAGGTAATTATCTCTTTGTGGCAACTCCGGCCTGACAGCTGGCGAGCAGACACCGCCTGGGACGCACGCTGAGTCAGCGCCTATAATTTGCCAGACTTCCCCGCCCTATACAGAGAGCGTATCCAGTTGTAACTCTGAGCGTCACCCTTGCAATCCTTTGCTATCTCCAATTTATTTAGATGATACATAGATGAATCATTTTCTGCATTCAGTGATGATGCATCTGATACAAGTAGCATAGATGAACAGTGTTAGCAGCTTCCATGGTGGTGTTTTCTATACATATTTTCAAGAATAGCTGAATCTCTTCCTGACGGACACTTTTTGAGGCTAGCTGAATCTCTTTCTGACTGACGGACACTCTTTGAGGCAAGCTGAATCTCTTCCGGTGTGGGACCATACAAAGCAATCTTTTCAAGACTACCTTACAAATTGAACTTTTCCTATAATCTTTTCAATACTACCTTATGCTTTACAAGCTTGGCTACATACACCCTACAAGTACTAAAGCCACGGGTGTATGTGAGTGCGTTATTTGCAAGCACACAGAATGAAGAAACGGGAAGCGAAATTTTATCTGTACCTGGTGCACTGAGAGCGAAGTAGCTCTGTGTACCATTGGCTACTTCGTTTATTATTACTTACTTCCGAAGTACTGAGTATGTAATACAATGTGTTACTGTGTAAACAGTGTGTGAAACTGTACATATTGTAATTTTAGGGAATTTTTAACAAGTAATATTGCGACAATAAACATTTATTGTGGACACATTACTGACACATGTATCAGTTCCATGGAACATTATGAACGTTCTACTGTATACATATTGTAAAGGACACAAATACAGTATGCATCATATATGATAAAAAAAACAAATAAAACCACATTGGAAATACATAGAAAAAAAAACAAATAAAACCACATTGGAAATACATAGAAAAAAAAAAACACATTAGAAATACATAGAACAAATAATTTAAAATACATTTGTGGCAACACCCGGTGCTTGAATGCCCTGCGCGACTGTGTCTGGGCGATTCATGCACGGGTGACCAGGCCCTGATGACATTATAGCGCACCTTTGTCCACATCCCCACTGCCAAAGTAAGTGGAATTTGGTATTTATTTTTACGTAGACATGTTCAGGGATGGGAATTTATCATTTTACATGGAAAAGCAATTTTTTGGGAACACTTTATTTCATGCGCACGGGGAATTTCACAATAAACTCGGCGCAGCACGGTGGTTAAGATTTTAACCCGTTCCTGGAGACGGCTCATAACCCGAAAACTCGTAAACCGAAGCTAATTTCCCCATAAGAAATAATCAGAAATGAATTAATCCGTTCCTGACTATCCAAAAACCTCACTTCAAACTAAATTTTATACTTAATTCATCTAAATAAACCTAAAAAACTATGTTCACGTTATTACTTACCCTTGCGGTTGAATGCTGTAGGCGTATGGAAGATGGTGATGAGGGGGAGGAGGAGAGGTGTTACTGTTTGGAAGGTGAGTCCCCTTCCATTATAACATCAGGCAGTGAGGACCTCTCTGGAGTGCATTCTCTGGCACGTTTTGCCTGCATACCACTAGGTCCTGATTGTGGCTCACTGCTCGATGTTCTCACAACAAATCTGTCCATGGAAGATTGTTTTCCCTTCTTCGCAAGATGTCTCAGTAGTGAGCATCTCATTGTCATTAAAAAGATTAATGCAACGGCCTACTACAGCTTTCTCTGGGTGAGACTTTTCAATAAAAGTTTGCATTTCTTTCCACATCTGACACCACTTCTTAATGGTTGCAGAAGGGACATTCTGTACTGCCTCCTCCTCCTCCACTGGAGAAACATCCTGAGCTGGGTCTTCTTGCTGTTTCTTTTGAAGGGCTTGGAGTTCTTCGGTGGTCAGTTCTTCGTTGTGTTCTTCCACCAACTCCTCTACATCATCACCATCCAATTCCAAGCCCATTTGCCGGCCCAGAGTAACAATTTCCTCAACAATAGGCACATGATTTACAGGCTCAAACTCCTCAAAGTCTAGTTCTGTCACACATTCAGGCCACAATTTTATCCAGCCAGAGATCAGGGTTCTTTGAGTCACTTCTTGCCAGGCTTTGTCAATGAGTTTTAAAGCACTACAAACTTTAAAATGGTCTTTCCAGAACTCTTTGAGGGTGAGTTTTGTGGCTTCAGTCACTTCAAAACATTTCCGGAAAAGTGCCCTTTCATAAAGTTTCTTAAAATTCGCTATGATTTTCTGGTCCATAGGCTGAATTAGAGGAGTGGTGTTAGGAGAAAGGAACTTTACTGTGAGAAATTTACTGTATCTGTGCAACAATTCATCTTCCAAGCCTGGAGGATGAGCAGGAGCATTGTCGAGAAGCAGGGCCTTGAGTGGGAAATGTTTCTCCTGCAGATATTTTTCTATGGCAGGGCACACCACTTCATTCACCCACTCCGAAAAAAAGTCATAGTCACCCATGCCCTTTTATTAGCCCTCCACATCACACATGTTTGGGTTTTCTGCGCTTTATACTGTTTGAAAACCCTTGGATTTTCAGAATGATACACTAGCAAGGGTTTAATTTTCAAATCGCCACTCGCATTTGAACACAGCACAAGCGTAAACCTATCTTTCATAGGCTTGTGTCCGGGCAATGTTTTTTCCTCTTTGGTAATGTATGTCCTCTTAGGCAGTCTTTTCCAGAACAGTCCTGTTTCATCACAATTAAACACCTATTGCGGTAGGTATCCCTCAGCCTCTGCAAACTCTTTAAATTCTTCAATAAATCTTTCAGCCGCTGGTTTGTCTGAGCTGGCAGCCTCCCCATGCCTCGCAACACTATGGATACCACTTCTTTTTCTAAATTTTTCAAACCATCCCCTGCTTGCCTTAACCCTTAAACTGCGCAATGCGCCTGCAGGCCCACGTCTGGTTTGCGCAACGCGCCTGCAGGCCCACGTCTGGTTTGCGCAACGCGCCTCCGGGTATTTTTATTTTTCACGTTCCATTCAAAACTCCCGCGGCTACGTGGGGTTCACATCAGCTTCCTCAGGGCTCTTGTAAACAGACGCCATCTTTAAAAAAAATCATGGTCCACATTCCCGGGTGTTGGAGCCTCAGTAGTGAGTGAGCAACCAAGGCCGGCGCATGCAGTATGAGCGCACAGCACTGCTGTTCAGTGTGTGACCACAGCATCGCCTAATAATGTCAAAATATATATATAATCTGTGTTATTTAGCCATGATAGTATTATAGAAGAGCCCGAGTGTGATAATGACTGGGAACAATGTTCAAATATCAATGATTCAATGCTGTTCACGATGTTCACAGCGCTAGCCACAGCACCACAGCATTATTTCGTCCATCTAGGAATCTTCAAATGACATCTTAGGTTCCTTTTCAAAATAAACGTGTGGTCAATTATTCATTTACAGGAATTATTGACCAGGATTGTGGTTATAATTAGCATTGTACGTAGTATTATGGAAGGAGGAATTTTGGTGAGGGAGGGAGGGAGAGAATTGAGGTAGCCTCCACTGTGTGTGGGAGCCACTCTTGTTTTGCTCACCATACTAGCTCAGTGGTTCACTATAGGGAACACATATGTACATGGGTATATAAAGTGTGTGTATATAGTATAATAACAGCAACAAGAGTATGTTGGGAGGAGCTATTTTTGTGAGGGAGGTGACGTCGTAATTGTAGCATCATCTGCTGTCTGCTGTGTGATTTCTCATGCAGTGTATGGTAGCAACTGTACTGTTTGGACACAATACCAACTTACTTGCATAGTTCTGGTGAATAAAACATGTAGATAGGTATACATAACATATGTAAATAGTGTAATATAAACAGTAAGAGTATGGTGGGAGGAAGGGTGATGGCGAGTACGATGTTGGAGAAGAGAGGGAGGACTGACTGGCTGGGTGTGGCAGCTCACACTCGCGGAGTTGTGTGTGTGTTGATGGTGAAAGTATATACTGTGTGACAGTGTATAGTGTGTAAATAGATTGTATATATACATAAATTAGCATGATACATGGTAAATATGTGCAACATACGTGTACATAAGTGTCATGCACGTAACACAGTGTCTTCGGACAGTACGGATGTTTTACTGCCATAATATAGTGTACGTGTTCATTATACATAGGATTAGCACGTAAAAACAAATAAAATGTTTTTGGAACTGTGCGCAAAAAATGAACAAAAATATATTCGTGGCAACTCGCGCGCCACGCCCCGGGCGCCCTACTGGCCCTGTGAACATACGTGACGGGCGAATGGGGAATGATGACATCACGCCCCAACTTACGGACCCCATAGCAGCCAAAGTAAGTACAATTTCAATTTTTTTTTTTACATCAGGGAAGGGTTTTTGACACTGGATTTTTTTTTTTTTTTTTTTTTTTTTTTTTTTTTTTTTTTTTTTTTTATAGAGAATTTGTTTCCTGCGCACTGCTGGGGGTGTCATATTTGGAGGCAACGCAGTTAAGGGGTTAAAGTCTATCGTATCTGCATTCATTCGGGGGGTTTTCTTTACAAAGTCTTCGTGCAATACCCTGGCTTTCTCACGAATGATGGCCTCTGAAACGCAACAACACGTACACCATGTTCATGCTTCCAAATGATCTCTTGCTTTTCCTCTATTGTCATCCTCACATGCGATTTCTTGCCTTGAACCTTACCACTGGCTTTCTTGGGACCCATTGCAAGATATATAATAACAAATTTTATGCTCAAATAGCAAAAAATCCAAAAAGAAACAGTAAATCCTTGTGAAGAATTCAGGCGGGACAGTCACTGGGCGCGAGGCACTGGTAATACACTTTCACTGGGCGCGAGGCACTTTCCCAATATTTTGACTATTACACTTGTCTCCATGAGTGCAACAATGTCTGGTGTCTGCAGCTGTATTACATCACTTAACTCCAATATCTTTGATCTCACTCCATCTATGTTGGTGTATGCAATTTTCAGGAACTTGTACCCCTCTCTCAAATGATTTTGTTGGTTTGCCTTTATGTACCACTTTACTGGTCTGCCTACCCCTATCACTTTGTAGAAAAAAGAATTTATTTCTTCTTCATTCCTGCTCTCATTTAAACGTTTTACCTCGGCGAGGTTCAGTTTCAGCTTCTCTCTGTCTTCTTTTGAAAGATCTCGTCTTAACGACTATACTTTCCCTACCTCATTACCTTGTAATTTTCTAGCATTCCTTAGTACTGTACTTCTTCCATCTGTTTGGCACCATTCAGGGTGATCCTCAAAGGGTCGATCTTTCCCTTTTATGTACTTTCCAATCCTCCTGTAGTCGCAGACATTCTCTATGGTAGTAAGACCTTCCACGAGGCCAACAATTTTATCTACTATTATCTCTTCTTCTGCAGTTCTTTCTGACCTAGATGTTATCTCCTTTTCTTTGCAACCAAAAATTATCAGACTTACTTCGATCAACTGTGTTTTTCACCAATTTAGGATTTGATGCCAGTTCCTTTCTGACTTCCAGTCTAATGTTTGTTTTATCCTGGTTTCTGCAGTGTTTTGCTTCCTTTACTGCTTCTATTTTTCCTTCTCCCTGGCACTTGTGCATAGGTGAGTTGCATATCTTTCTGGCACTGTTCTATTCCCTGTGTAACTTCCTCCATCTATACTGACAAAAGTTGTTTTTCCTGTTGAATTTCCTTACCTAACCTATCGTAATCATTTAAGTTTAAATTTGCTTTAACTTCTTCCAAAGCTATTTTTAAGAGTTTATTTTCCTTTTCCATGGCTTTGCAATTTGTTTCCAATTGATTTTTGTCCTTGCACAAGTCTTTCAGTAAACCCTCAAGACCTAAAACTTTGCTATTCAAATGGTCATTACTTTCTTTCAGTTTGCTGATTATTTCTACATTATAGTTCACTATTATATCTAATTTTGCCAATTTGTTGTGTAGACTGCTTATATCAATGCTTTCTTCATTAAAACCCCCAAAATCTAGCTCTGTTTAGTTTTCCTTCTTGCTGGTGGCCATCTTGAATGTTGCTGTCTGCACTGTAAACACTAGGGTCACTTTTTCTCATCCAATTTTTCATTTCACTTTGCACATTCGTGTTATCTCACCTATTTTCCCAAGCTGTGTGGCCACCTGTTATTGTCTGCATTCAACATACCAGCTCAGTGGTTCTCTATGGTGAACACAAGTGTAGATACTTATATATAATGTGTGTATATTAGTGTAATAACAGCAAAAGGATTATGTTGGGAGGAGCCATTTGGGTGACGGAGGTGGCGTCATCTGCATGACTTGTCTAGCGGTGTGGAGGGTGGCCACTATGCACCCTACAAGCTTAGGTGTACAGTTACAGTGCATACAACATGAAGATACTTATATATAATGTGTGTGTATATAGTGTAATAATACTACAAACAGTATTGTTGGGGGAGAAATTTAGTGCGCCTGACCTTGAATGAGTGAGGGAGGCAGCCGCCAGCTGTGTGTAGTGATGTCTCTTAGTGCCTGAACTAACTAAATCAGCTTAGTTGTACAGTTGTGGTGATCAAAACATGTAGATACTTACATATAATGTGTAATTACCTAAGTGTAATTACCTAAGTGTAGTTACAGGATGAGAGCTACGCTCGTGGTGTCCCGTCTTCCCAGCACTCTTTGTCATATAACGCTTTGAAACTACTGACGGTCTTGGCCTCCACCACCTTCTCACTTAACTTGTTCCAACCGTCTACCACTCTATTTGCGAAGGTGAATTTTCTTATATTTCTTCGGCATCTGTGTTTAGCTAGTTTAAATCTATGACCTCTTGTTCTTGAAGTGCCAGGTCTCAGGAAATCTTCCCTGTCGATTTTATCAATTCCTGTTAATATTTTGTATGTAGTGATCATATCACCTCTTTTTCTTCTGTCTTCTAGTTTTGGCATGTTTAATGCTTCCAACCTCTCCTCGTAGCTCTTGCCCTTCAGTTCTGGGAGCCACTTCGTAGCATGTCTTTGCACCTTTTCCAGTTTGTTGATGTGCTTCTTAAGATATGGGCACCACACAACAACTGCATATTCTAGCTTTGGCCTAACGAAAGTCATGAACAATTTCTTTAGTATATCGCCATCCATGTATTTAAATGCAATTCTGAAGTTAGAAAGCATCGCATCTCTTTCTTTATCAGAATTCTTTAAAGATTTCTCACATAATATATAGGTTGTATGGGGTCTATGTTCTCCTATTCCACATTCCATAACATGGCATTTATTAACATTAAATTTCATTTGCCAGGTGATGCTCCATATACTTATTTTGTCCAGGTCTTCTTGAAGGGCATGACAATCATCTAAGTTTCTTATCCTTCCTATTATCTTAGCATCATCAGCAAACATGTTCATATAATTCTGTATACCAACTGGTAGATCATTTATGTAGACAATAAACATCACTGGTGCAAGAACTGAACCCTGTGGTACTCCACTTGTGACATTTCTCCATTCCGATACATTGCCTCTGATTACTGCCCTCATTTTTCTATCAGTCAGAAAATTTTTCATCCATGATAGAAGCTTACCTGTCACCCCTCCAATATTTTCCAGTTTCCAGAACAACCTCTTATGTGGAACTCTGTCGAAAGCCTTTTTTAGGTCCAGATAGATGCAGTCAACCCAACCATCTCTTTCCTGTAATATCTCTGTGGCTCGATCATAGAAACTGGGTAAATTCGATACACAGGATCTTCCAGATCGAAAACCATACTGTCTGTCTGATATATCATTTCTCTCCAGGTGTTCTACCCATTTAGTTTTGATTAGCTTTTCCAATACTTTCACTATTACACTTGTCAATGATACAGGTCTATAATTGAGGGGGTCTTCCCTGCTGCCACTTTTGTAGATTGGAACTATGTTAGCCTGTTTCCACACATCTGCTATGATTCCTGTACACAGGGATGCCTGAAAGATCAGGTGATGTGGAATGCTGAGCTCAGATGCACATTCTCTCAGAACCCATGGTGAAACGCCATCTGGGCCAGCTGCTCTGTTCTTCCCGAGCTCCTTTAGCATATTTTCCACTTCATCTCTAGACACCTCTATCCGCTCTATGTTGTTCTCTGGAATTCTTATTGTGTCTGGTTCTCTGAAGATTTCATTTTGTACAAACACACTTTGGAACTTTTCATTTAATGTTTCACACATTTCCTTTTCATTTTCCGTGAATCTGTTTCCCATTTTCAACCTCTTGGATATTATCCTTTACCTGCAATTTGTTGTTTATGAATTTGTAGAATAGGCTCGGTTCTGTTTTACATTTATCTGCTATCCCTTTTTCAAAATTCCTTTCTGCCTCTCTCCTTACTGCTGTATAGTTGTTTCTCGCATCTTTGTATCGCTGGTATGTTTGGGGGTTTGGCCTCTTCCTATACTGATTCCATTTTTGTGTCTTTTGGTCTCTTGCCCTCTCACAATTTCTGTCGAACCAATCCTGTTTTCTGGCCCTGCATCTCTGTTTTGGTACGAATGTTTGTGTGCCTTCCTCGTATAGTTTTAAAAATTTGGTATACATTTCATTTACTTCTCTGCCTAGCAACAATTCTGTCCAATTACACTCATTAAAAAAATTTTGAAGTTCCCCATAGTTGCCTCTCCTTAAATCGAGTTTATCAACTGTTTCAATGTCCCCATTTTCTTCTAGATGATATCTTAAAGCATATTTAATGTCTAACAGGACGTGATCACTCTTTCCCAAGGGAGGAAGGTACTGGATGTCAAAAATATCTTCTTCTTTCCTGGTGAATACTAGATCCAGTACTGACGGTACATCTCCTTCCCTCATTCTTGTGGCTTGCTTTATGTGTTGATATAAGAATGTCTCCAGAATGAGGTTCACAAATCTGCATGTCCAAAAGTCCTCCGTTCTTGCTTCATAGGCCTCCCAGTCTATTGCTCTAAAGTTGAAGTCCCCCAGTATCAACAGTCGTGATTTATCTTTATCTGCTTGTACAATAATATCTCTCATGACCATTATGAGGCCCTCTCGTTTGTCATCCAGTTCTTCCTTTGTCCATGTGTTGCTTGCTGGTGGGCTGTAGGTATTTACAATTATCAGCTTATCATCCTGATTCCAGACCTGCAATGCCATTATGTCAATATCTCGAGGGTTTTCAAATATTAACTCTTTTACCTTCAGGTGTTTTTTCACCAGAACAGCCACTCCTCCCTTCCTAGTTTTCCTGTCACGTCTCCAAACTGAGTATCCTCTTGGGAATATGACTTCATTTATTATATTTCCTTCAAGTTTCGCCTCTGATAATGCAACAATATCTGGGACCCTAATAACTGCAAAACTATTTGTTTAGTGTTTTATGAACGCAATAATTGAACCACTAATATGAACACCATACTTTTGAGTATAGCGATGATTCACACATTTTATTATATAAATTTATCACACTACACACTATTGAATAATATTACTGCAAAAAACTAAGAAAAAATCAGTCATAGACATTGAAATAATTAGGTAATAATATATTTGTGGCAACTCCCACCTGTCAGCTCGGGTGATGCTGACCACCTCTGACAACCGCACTGTCAATGCCCACATTTTGCCAGACTTCCTCGGCCTATTGCACTCAAAATATGTCACTTAAAATTTTTGTTTTCCCCGTGCTCAGGGAACACAAATTATCGTTTTTAGAAGACAAAAATATTTTTTAGAACTTTTTTTTCTTGTGCACAGGGGGTGGAGGAAATCTTCTCAGGACCCCTTAGCAGCTTAAGGGTTAAACCTCTGGATATTATCCTTTACCTACAATTTGTTGTTTATGAATTTGTAGAACAGGCCTGGTTCTGTTATACACTTGTCTGCTATCCCTTTTTTTTTTAATTTCTTCCTCTCTCCTTACTGCTGTATAGTTGTTTCTTGCATCTTTGTATCGCTGGTATGTTTGAGGGTTTGCCTCTTCCTATACTGATTCCATTTTTGTGTGTTTTGGTCTCTGGCCCTCTCGCAATTTCCTTTGAACCAATCTTGTTTTCTGGCCCTGCATCTCTGTTTAGGTAAGAATGTTTGTGTGCCTTCATCGTATATTTTGCAAAATTTGGCATACATCTCATTTACTTCCCTGTCTAGCAACAAGTCTGTCCAATTACACCCATTAAAAAAATTTCGAAGTTCCCCATGGTGTCCTCTCTTGAAATCAAGTTTATCAACTGTTTCAGTGTCCCCATTTTCTTCTAGATGATATCTTAAAGCATATTTAATGTCTAACAGGACATGATCACTCTTTCCCAAGGGAGGAAGGTACTTGATGTCAAATATCTATTCTTCTTTCCTGGTGAATACTAGATCAAGTACTGACAGTACATCCCCTTCCCTCATTCTTGTGGCCTGCTTGATGTGTTGATACAAGAAAGTCTCCAGAATGAAGTTTACAAATCTGCCTGTCCTAAAGTCCTCCGTTCTTGCTTCATAGGCCTCCCAGTCTATTGCTTTAAAGTTGAAGTTCCCCAGTATCAACAGTTGTTATTTATCTTTATCTGCTTGTACTATAATTTCTCTCACGATCATTATGAGGCCCTCTCGTTTGTCATCCAGTTCTTCTTTCGTCCATGTGTTGCTTGCTGGTGGGCTGTAGACATTTACAATTATCAGTTTATCATCCTGATTCCAGACCTGCTATGCCATTATGTCAACTTCTCGAGGGTTTTAAAGTATTAACTCTCTTACCTTCAAATGTTCCTTTACCTGCACAACCACTCCACCCTCTTTCCTAGTTTTCCTGTCATGTCTCCAAAAGGAGTAGCTCTTTGGGAATACAACTTCATTAAAATATTTCCTTCAAGTTTCGTCTCTGATACTGCGACAATATCTGGGACCTTAAGCTGAATTATGTCTTGCAACTCCAATGTTTTTGATCTAACTGCATCTATGTTGGTATATACAATTTTCAGGAACATGTTCCCTCCCCTTTCCACTAATGATTTTGTTGCCTTGTTTTTATGTACCATTTCACTAGCATTCCAGTCCCTGACACTTTGTAGAAAAAACATTTGTCATCTTCATTTCTAATCCCATTTAGACATTTTGCTTCAGTGAGGTTTATTTTCATCTTTTCTTTATCTTCCTTTGAGAGGTCTTGTCTTATTGACCAAAGTTTGCCATCCTCATCACTGCAATTTCCTGGCATTTCTAAGCACTTCCGTCATATGTTTCATGCCATTAAACGCCATCCTTAAGGGGCGGTTCTTGTCTCTTTCATATTTTCCTGTTCTTCTAAAATCACTGGCATTTGAGTTTAGGCTTTCTCCTAGTTCTACTAATTTCTCTATGATTTTTCATCTCTTCTGCTGCTCTGTCCACCCTGGATGAAATTTCCTTCTCTAAACATGAAAAAATTATTATGGACTTCTGTCTGCATTGTTTGGACTAATTTACTGTTGGTTACCAGTTCTTTCCTAATTGCTTGCCTAAAATCCACTTTTTGTTGGTCATTTCTGGTTTTGACTTCCAAACACGCTTTCTTGATTGTCTCTTTCTCTTTTACAACTTGTGCATACATCTCTTTTATTTCTTCTTTATACTTTTCTAGTTCTTTATTAACCCTTGGGGTCCAAATGGCTTCAACACCCACAGGCGCAAAAAAAAAAAAAAAAAAAAAATCTTAGGTGGTCGGCAGGTAGGCTGCTCCATGTTACATAAAAAAAAACGTAAATAATAAAAAAAAATGAAGAATTTTGAAAACCAGAACAAATGTCAAAAAGGTTCGTTTGGTGGTCTACAGGTAGGCTGCTCCATGTTTGTTAAATAAAATAAAAATAAAAATAAAAGAACTGATGAAACAATTTGAAAAATGGACAAATGCCATAAAGGTTCGTTCAGTGTTTGTCGGGTAGGCTGCTCCATTATTGAGACGTAAGTGACAAATACAGAACAAATGGAACACATTTGAAACAAAGAAAGATTGTCATAATGGAGCAGCCTACCCGACAAACACTGAACAAACCTCTTGCTATAACGAATATGAAAGACAAGGGCTGCTGGCTGGGTTAGTACTGCGTGAGCAACCATTTGTGGCACACGTGCCTCTGGCTCCCAAACACCTGTCCCACACGGTGTTGAAAGATTGCGTTCAGTCGGCGAAATTCAGACCTTATTGTGTGAAGAACATAAGGGTCATAATATTGGTGAATCTAGGCGCAATAAGGACTTAACACAACGGTCGGATACAAGTGATACAGCACCTATGAGGATGATACAACGAGCGTATCCAGTTGTAGCTCTGAGCCCCACCCTTGCCATCTCCAATTTATGTAGATGATACATAGATGAATCGTTTTCTGCGTTCAGTGATGATGCATCTGATACAAGTAGCATAGATGAACAGTGTTAGCAGCTTCCATGGTGGTGTTTTCTATACATATTTTCAAGAATACCTGAATCTCTTCCTGACTGACAGACACTCTTTGAGGCTAGCTGTGTGGGACCATACAAAGCGATCTTTTCAAGACTACCTTACACATTGTGCTTTTCTTATAATCGTTTCAATACTACCTTATGCTTTACAAGCTTAGCTACATACCACCTAGAAGTACTAAAGCCAAGGGTGCGTTATTTGCAAGCACACAGAACGATGAAACGGGAAGCGAAAATCTATCTGTAGCTGGTGCATCGAGAGCAAAGTCGTGCTGTGTACCATGGACTACTTCGTTGATTATTACGCATCTCCAAAGTACTGAGTGTGTAATACAGTGTGTTACTGTGTAAATAGTATGTGAAACTGTACATATTGTAATTTTAGTGAATTTTTACCACGTAATATTATGACAATAAACACTTATTGTGGACACATTACTGACACATGTATCACAGTTTCATGGACAATTATGAACATTCTACTCTATACATATTGTAAAGGTCACAAATATGCATTATATACGATGAAAGAAACAAATAAAACCACATTGGAAATACATAGAAAAAATATTTGAAAATATATTTGTGGCAACACGCGGTGCTTGAATGGCCTGCGCGACCGTGTCTGGGAGCTGCACACACGGGCGACCAGCCCCTGATGATGTCACAGCGCACCTTGTCCACGCCCTCACAGCCAAAGTAAGTGGAATTTGGTAATTATTTTTACATAGACATGTTCAGGGAAGGTAATTTATCATTTTACAAAGAAAAATGATTTTTTTGGAACATTTGATGTCATGCACACTGGGGGAATTTCACAATAAACACAGTGCATCACAGTGGTTACCTGGGGACATTTGTTTTGTATGACGTACGTTTCACATGACGAACACAGAACGGATTAAATTCGTTATTCGAGGTACCACTGTACTCACCTAATTACACACACTAATTGTACTCACTAATCACACACACACACATATACATACATACATATACATGCATACATACACATACATACATACATACAGTATATGGTACAGTACGTATATCTGTAATGGATCAGGATTCACACATTTTACTGTCTGTGTTTTAGTGTACCAGCTTCAAGAAGAAGCTCCTAAGCCAGCTGCCATCTTATGCACCGATAGACCACCCGACAGTCCCCCTTATTATGGCCTGGAGTATCATGGCAGAATTGGACGACACCTGTGTCGCGACTTACTCACACTTGAAGGGACATATCTTGTGCGGCGCAGTGAGAAGGCCGAAGGTTTTTGCACACTTAGTATGCGGTAAGGTATTAATGCACGAGTAAATCAATTTGTATATTGATTAAAAAGGGCTTGTAATAAATTAAAAATTAGCCAGTAAACAGGATTATTCTCTATGAACTCACAGCATTTCAATTTATATACAGTATTTGCAGCAGTAGTGCACTCAGTGATATAAAAGTAAGCCTTGATTTCATTCAGCACATTTTCTTAGGTTTCTGCATGCAGTAACTTTTCTGGTTCTGATAGATTTTCTGTGGGGAGCCCCTTCGGCTCCCTGGAGCTATCGGACTGATATTAGCTATTTTAGTCTGGGGCTTCAGTCAATGGAGTTCTGCCTACCGAGAACCATGAGCCAGAACCTGGGTCCCGTCAGAGAGGTGCAGGGAGCAATGGCCTAAGGAAACCCTCCCTCCCTGTATTTGGGAGTATTCCATGTCTGCCATCGACCGGGGTTATCTTGAGGTTATCTTGAGATGATTTTGGGGCTTTTAGTGTCCCTGCGGCCCGGTCCTCGACCAGGCCTCCACCCCCAGGAAGCAGCCCGTAACAGTTGACTAACACCCAGGTACCTATTTTACTGCTAGGTAACAGGGGCATAGGGTGAAAGAAACTCTGCCCATATTTTCTCGCCGGCGCCCGGGATCATACCCGGGACCACAGGATCACAAGTCCAGCGTGCTGTCCGCTCGGCCGACGGGCTCCTTAAGCCGGTCGACCGGGATTAGGCAGCCAGAAAGATAGGCATCCCAAAACAAACCCCACTTCGTAGGAAATTGCAAACCCAAGACTGAACAGAGAAACAGAACTCCTCCAAAAGAAAATAAGGAAACGGGCAAACGTCATCAACCACCATTGCGCCACTTGTCCGTGCAGCTCTTCCCACTCCCCAGGAGGGGAAGGTGGGGAGCCAGGGACCCCCACGCCGGCTCCTCACTCTCCAGTTCGTAGACTGAAGCTGTCTGGGGTGGTTGTCGACTCTGGCCTCAGTTTCCTGCCAGAATTTGTGTCCTGGTGGTGTTTCCTGCTGTTTGAGGTGCTAAGCAACTCAACTATCTAGCAACGGCTGTGTTCTTGGTTCGTCCTTTGTTGTTGTGCGTTTGTGGGGGTTTTCTTTTCTTTTTATTTTCCTGCATGGAGGTGGTCTGCTTGTTTTACTATTTGTCTTCCTAGGGTATTTTGGGTGGCTCTCCTCTAGGCCCCCGTGCTTGTACACTTCACAAGGGTCCAGTTTAGCCCAGTTCCCTCTTTGTTGACATTATCATTTGGGCTCAACCGACTTTGCAGCACCGTAGCCTGGGTTTCCCGTAGGGAGCACGCTCCCTACAGGCCCTGGAAAAACCCTGTCGGGGCTTGGTTGTCCAATAGATGCGTCCTCTGAGTCCCTTCTTGCTTTGTGCGAGTTTGAGGGTTGTTCATTGCCCTTGTGAGGTTCGTTTGCGAGGGCATGGAGATAAGTGAAGGGCATGGGGAATGGCTCTGCCCCGGAGCCTGGTTCGGAGGCTCTGGGGGCTGGGGAGGAGTTGGCCTGAGGGTCTTGGACCCCCTTTGATCCCGCTTGGGTTTTGGGGCCCTCATCATGGGGTCTGTTGTTGCAGGGAGCAGAATTTTCATACCCCCTTCCCTGTACGAATTTGATTTGGGTCGGCTCCTCCCCGGGTTTGGTTCCGGGATCCCTTGGGTGCCTTGGCATCTTTCCGGAGGTTTTCTGTCTCCCGCATCCCGCCTAAGGAGGTTCGGGAAGTTCTTGCTTTTTACCTCCTACGAAACCCAGATTTTGCCTCAGTAATGGATCCATCCTCGTTTGAGTTAAGTTCTTCTTCTACGTATATGGTGCGTTATGAAGTTCCAGTGTCTTCCAGGCTGCTAGACTGCCTTTTCTTTTCTCAGGGAGCGTGGCACAAGTTTTGTCGGACCCGTACACTTGAATGGCAGGAGGCTGCTACCGTTCTGCCAGTTTACTTGTGGAGCAATTTTGAGCGTCTCAGTGTATGCCTTTTTGCCCCTGTACTTCCTCGTGATATTGGCCCTCTGCAGCTGCACGTGATGGTTCCCACCCCTTTCGGCTGCTTTGGTGGCTGAGAGTTTTCATGCCTGCGGGCATTTGGCCGTAGTCTTACGCTCCTTTTCCCTTCTCGAGTTGTCCTTGAACTGGCTTGCGGAAGACGTGGAGGCGTTGAGTGCCGGGTCTTCTTCTGGGGCACTGTTGAAGTTGTTTGTGCCGATACTCTGGAAGGTGGTATCTCTGTTCTTTGCCTTTCGCCTCGCGGTACCAGGCTGTCCTCAGTCTCTCCTTGGAATTTGCTTGGGCCCTGGCTCTTAGATTCTCGTCGCTCTTCTGTCCGTTGTCATTTGCGGACAAGGCTGTTACTCAATTTTTCCAAGCAGCCTTCATTAGATTTGTTGGTTCTCCCGGGGAAGGGGGGGGGGCTGAGTTTCTTTAATACTAGCTCGGTGCACTGCTCTCTGCATGTCTGCCGGCTTTTCATAAGATTGTCACGAGAAGTCACTAACCCTTCGTGGGTCGCCTCGTTGACGGGAGAAGCTGACTGTTTGCCCATCTTTGGTCCCGTGATTCGTGGGTATTTCGGGTCGTGTCCTCTGGCCTGTGGTTGTATTAGATGGCTCATCCTCCTTTGGGTGGTTCGGGGCAGGCTTCTTCCACTTCGCTCCATCAGGTCATCTTGGAGTGGGTGCACTTGTGCGTGGTCATAACAACCTGGTCCTTCAAGTTGGCTTCTCGCTTGTTTCCAGTACTAAAACAGGGTGTCGTTCCCTCCCAGCTCACCGGGTTCGGATTCCTGGTGAACTGCAGGTTCGGACCTGGCTGGGCCTTGTTTGGGACCCCCGGACCGCTTCTGTGTCTCTCTTGCAGTGTTGCTGCGGCTGCAGTCCCGCTTTCAGCTGTTCCGGGGGGTGGGGGGGTTCTCGGGTCCAAAGAGTGTCCAACGTCCTGGCAGACGGCCTGTCATGGTTCATTCCCCTGCCCATTAAATGGACAGTCAACGCTGACTCCTTCAGTTGGCTCTGCTAGTCGTACAAGCCCCTGTAGGTGAACCTCTTCCTATTGCCGTGGTCCCTCTGGTGTCTCCCGATGTATGTGGTGCCCCTTTCCCGACTGTGGAACCGTCGCAGTGAACGCTTTTCGCCAGGATGAAGTGTGGTTACCTGTATCTCTTTCCCGCGGTCCAGCTGTTTGTTGCTTAGGGTTCTGGGTCAGTTAGTCTTATTGTGGGAGAGTCGTTCTTGTAGCCCTGTGGTGACCAGCACAGCCTTGGGTTGCAGTCGCTGCTTGCTCGGTGTCTGAACCCAGGGCATTTTCTGCGGCTCTGCTTCTTCCAGCAGATCAGGCCGGTCCAGTACCTGGCTGGTTCCTTCTACTCCGCTCTTTGAGTCTGGTCTTTTTGACACATGTCTATCACCACTTGTATGGTGATCAGGGCTTCTTTGATGATGTCCTACCTGTGGTCTTTTTCTCGGCAACAGTATGAAGTCTCTTGGCGTTCTTTTCACCATATCGTCTCTCTTTGTAGGTTGTCTTCTGTTTTTGTTCGGGTTGTTTTGTCCTTTCTTGGCTCTTTCAAGACTGTTATTTTATGCCGAATACTGTCGCTTCTTATCGTACAGCACTGGCGGAGCTGTTCCAACATGCGTTCAGGGTGGATGTCACTTCCGTCCCGTTCCATAAGCTTTCTTGTGCTTTGTTTCACATCCGGCCTGCTCATGCACTGCCTGAGCCGTCCTGGTTCTTAGACCGGGTGGTCTCCTTTCTCTCTCTTCCCCTCGGTTTGTGGTGGCCCCCTTTGGCTCTAGATTGCTTTCACAAGGCTTTGTTTCTGTTGGCATTGGCCTTTGGGGGTTGGGTCGGTGAGCTTGAAGCTCTCCTTCGGCTCAAAGGTTTCTGCTTTTTCGGTCCTGGTGGATGATTTGTTCATTTGCAGCCGTCTCGGTTGTGGCGTCATGCTCGTTTGCTGGTTTTTAGTTTGGGGAGTTCTGTCCAACAGCTCGGCTTTCGGTAGCAATTTTTTAACCAGGTACTGTCATCACTCGATTATCCTGACTATATGGGAAGGGCCCCCAGCTGGATAATCACGTGTTCCAGATAATGGTACTTTTTCACCTATGAGTCCAAAACTAACCATTTCAAACTATTTTTATACTACAAACAGCATAATTTGAATTGCCTTGCCACATATATTTATTAAATATTCAACTAGAAACCTCAACTTACCTAGTTGTTGTTCGTCTTCTTGATTGATGCCACACATCTTGAAGTTAAAAATTCTTGACAATTTACGTAACCTATACTAACACAACACTAAAATTAACACTTAAAATTACTGCACAGTTCATTAGGCAAAGTGAGTTTTCACTGTCAGCTGCGGAAGCCTCACTGGTTGAAATCATTTGACTTGCCTGTGATGCCTCACTTGTTGAAGGCGCTTGGCTTGCCTGTGATGCCTCACTTGTTGAAGGAGCTTGGCTTGCCTGTGAAGCCTCACTGGTTGAAGGCGCTTTGGCTTGCCTGTGAAGCCTCACTGGTTGAAAGCATTTGGCTTGCCTGTGATGCCTCACTTGTTGAAGGCGCTTGGCTTGCCTGTGAAGCCTCACTGGTTGAAAGCATTTGGCTTGCCTGTGATGCCTCACTTGTTGAAGGCGCTTGGCTTGCCTGTGATGCCTCACTTGTTGAAGGCGCTTGGCTTGCCTGTGATGCCTCACTTGTTGAAGGAGCTTGGCTTGCCTGTGAAGCCTCACTGGTTGAAGGCGCTTTGGCTTGCCTGTGAAGCCTCACTGGTTGAAAGCATTTGGCTTGCCTGTGATGCCTCACTTGTTGAAGGCGCTTGGCTTGCCTGTGATGCCTCACTTGTTGAAGGCGCTTGGCTTGCCTGTGATGCCTCACTGGTTGAAGGCGCTTGGCTTGCCTGTGAAGCCTCACTGGTTGAAGGCATTTGGCTTGCCTGTGATGCCTCACTTGTTGAAGGCGCTTGGCTTGCCTGTGATGCCTCACTTGTTGAAGGCGCTTGGCTTGCCTGTGATGCCTCACTTGTTGAAGGCGCTTGGCTTGCCTGTGAAGCCTCACTGGTTGAAGGCATTTGGCTTGCCTGTGATGCCTCACTTGTTGAAGGCGCTTGGCTTGCCTGTGATGCCTCACTTGTTGAAGGCGCTTGGCTTGCCTGTGATGCCTCACTTGTTGAAGGCGCTTGGCTTGCCTGTGAAGCCTCACTGGTTGAAGGTGCTTGGCTTGCCTGTGATGCCTCACTTGTTGAAGGCGCTTGGCTTGCCTGTGAAGCCTCACTTGTTGAAGGCGCTTGGCTTGCCTGTGAAGCCTCACTGGTTGAAGGCGCTTGGCTTGCCTGTGATGCCTCACTTATTGAAGGTACTTGGCTTGCCTGTGAAGCCTCACTGGTTGAAGGCATTTGGCTTGCCTGTGAAGCCTCACTGGTTGAAGGCATTTGGCTTGCCTGTGAAGCCTCACTGGTTGAAGGCATTTGGCTTGCCTGTGACGCCTCACTTGTTGAAGACGCTTGGCTTGCCTGTGACGCCTCACTTGTTGAAGACGCTTGGCTTGCCTGTGACGCCTCACTTGTTGAAGACGCTTGGCTTGCCTGTGAAGCCTCACTTGTTGAAGACGCTTGGCTTGCCTGTGATGCCTCACTTGTTGAAGACGCTTGGCTTGATTTTCATACCATATAAGAATCAAGTGTTGCTTGCCTGTGTTCATTGGCCAGTTGTATGATCAGCTCTTTTGCTCGCCTCAGGTACTGATACATGTTTCCAACTTCTGGATGAGCACAACTGGATGAAAAATTTATTAATCCGTCAACATAGGTCATGAGTACACTGTATTTTGTGATCATTGGTGTTGGTTCATCACTGCCTTCTTCATCCTCCATCTCTACGTCAACCTCACCAGTAATAGACTGGAGAATCTCGTCTTCACTCATCACACCATATCCTGGGTCATTGGCATCTTTTTCAAGCCAATCAACCACATCCTGTCTTTCCAAGTTTTTGCCGGCATTTCTGAACATTCCATGGATTTCATCTGTAAATCCTTCAAAATCCATTTCTTCATCCTCCTCATTTCTGACCGTAGACATGAGGAATTTTTTCCAGGAATTTTTCAAAGTCGTTTCCTTTACTTCACTCCACACCTTGGCCCAGTTATAGATGGCTTCCTTGATTGTATAGTTCTTCAAATTCTCAAGTTTTTTTTTTAGCCCTGTTATCCACACAGAGTTCAATTTCTTCCGGAAGAGGCAAAACCACCAAAACTTAGTTGAGCATCTTTTTGGTGTACAACCTCTTCGTGGCACAGATAACTCCCTGATCCATAGGCTGGATGAGAGAGGTTGTGTTAGGAGGAAGTGCCATACACGTTATCTTGCCATCATGTGAGGTTAACGTGTCAATTTTGGGGTGGGCAGGCGCATTATCAAGCAACAGCAAAGCCCGAACTTCGCTTGGCCTTACTTTGAGTTTCTTAACTTGATAGTCACGAACTTCCCTGCAGAACACGTCATGAAACCAGGAAAGAAAGATCTCCTGTGTAAACCATGCATTTTGTGAGTTATAATATTTGACTGGCAGTCTGTCCATGCAATGTTGCAAGGCTCTTGGTTTCTTTGATTTGCCAACAATTGCACACGTTATTCTGTCTGTGTCGTCGGCATTCGCACACATCATGGCCGACAGCCTGTCCTTGTTGACCTTACGGCCTGGCACACAACCCTCACTCCTCATAGCTAGAGTTTTTTCTGGTAAACTCCTCCAGTACAGCCCAGTTTCATCTGCACTATAAATTTGATAAGAATATAAATTATTTGCCAAAATGTATGCTCTTAATTTCTGTTTAAATGGTTCTACACTGCTTTCATCTGCACTCAATTTTTCACCGACAATTTTCCTCTTCACAATGTTGTGCCTACCTTTAAACCTTGCAACCCACCCTTCACTCGCTTCAAAATCCTTTATTCCAAAGCTTGCTGCAAACCTGCTTGCAGCATTTTGTATTTCTGGGCCACGAATTGTCACACCAGCTGTGCGATGCTGAGCAAACCACTTGTACTCTGCCTCATCCAACTGTACATGTGCTTGCACCTTCACTTTCACAGGTCGAAATGTATTTCATAAGTTTCTCTTTTTGTTTCCTTATATCAGAAACAGTACTAGTGTCTATATTAAATACCTTGGCAACACTTGAAGTCGACCGGCCATTTTCACAAAGTTGTACAACACGTAACTTGTCTTTAATTGTTAGGATAACCTTCTTCCTCTTAACACCTCCAGAACGATTCATGCTGCTACCAGACATAGTCTTGGCCAAAAATGTTCAAAGTTACTATGAAAATAAAAAATTTATTTAAAAAAATATTTCACTAATGGCGCGGCACTGTGGTGTAACACGAGGGTCGAGAGCACTTGGGTTGACCAGGCTTGGACAGGTCCAGTCGGGGCAGGGAGATACGCAGGAAAAAAAAAAACATTTTTGAAGGAAACTTCAGCCTGTGGAAATTGTTTTTAAGAAACTTGTATGGTATTTTTTATTACATAATTACTAGTATTTCTTTTGATTTTGGCTATGATGAATTATTCTAAAATTAATGGTAATTCCTGTACTGTACTGTAGTGTATAGGCTGCTCCACATCCCCCCTTATTCCCCCCAGGTGGTCCCTCCCAACGCTGCCCCCTCTCTCCCGACACCACCCACCCACCCCACTCCCTCCTCCACCATGTGTCTCGAGCCACAGGAAGACAGGATTGAGACGGTATGGCCCGCCCCATGGCTTTCATATCCGGACAATTCAATGATTATCTGGCTGACTGTTTGGATAGTGTAACATCGGCAGCAAGTTAACCGGCTCCGATTTTTTATCCGGCTAAACCAGCTTTTATCCGGCTCCCATGGCCATTTTGGCCGGATATTGAGATAACTTTATCTGGTCATGATTTTGGCCGTATAAGGGCATTTTCCGGATGTTCAAATTCCGGATAATCGAGTGGTTACTTCCACTCATTACTTTGTTAGAATACTTCCAACCACACGGGGGTTTCTATAGGCCATTGCTCCTCATACCTCTCTGAGGGGGCCAGGTTCTGGCTCGCTGTCCCTGGTAGGTCTAAGAACTCCATTCGCTTTGACTGATGCCATGGTCTAATACATTCATATATGTTCGGATATCTCCGGGCTAATGGCGTTTCATTACATTCAACGCTAGTTTTTTTTCTGCAGGGAGCCCTGTCGGCTCCCCTGAAGCTATCCAAACTGATATGTGCTATATTAGTTTGGGTCATCAGTCACAAGAGTCCTTTGCCTACCAAGAACCACAAGCCAGAACCTGGTCCTCTCAGAGAGGTGCAGGTAGCAATGGCCTTTGGGCACTTTACATTTAAAGTATGTCATAATTGCCATCGACTGGAGAAGACACCCAGAAAGATAGATGACACCCATGGTGGCTGGCCCAGCCATGGTTTTAGGCTCTGCTTGCTTGATGTCCAAACTGGGAGTCTTTCCGTGACTCCACCTCTTTCAGCAGGTCAGGCTGGTAAGGTACCTTGCTGGTTTGACTTACTCTTCCACTCTTCGCGTCTGGTTTTTCTGACACGGGAGTATCACCACTTGTATGGTGATCCGATGGCTTCTCTGATAGTGTTCCACCTGTGGTCTTCTTCTCAGTGACAGTATGTTGTCTCCTGATGGTCTTTCTGCCATTTTCTTTCACTTTGGAGGGTGTTGTCGGTATCTGTGAAGGTAGTTTTGTTCTTTCATGGCTCTTTTTGAACTGGCATCAACTGCTGCATACTGTAGCTTTTTATTGTGCAGCGTTGGTGGAGCAACTTTGGCTTGCATTCAGAGTGAATGTTCCTTCTGCTCTGTTCTGCAAGCTTTCCCATGCAATTTTTCACCTCCAGCCTGCTCATGCACCGCTTGCGCAGTCTTGGTCTTTGGACCAGGTGCTCTCTTTTCTTTCCTCCCTTCAGTTTATTGTGGTCCTTTCAGTTTGGGTTTGCTTTTGACAGCCATGTTTTAGTTGGCTTTGTTCTCTGGGGGTCGGGTTGCGGAGCTTCATGCTCTTCTCCGGCACAAAGGTTTCTGCTCTTTTGACCCTGGTGGGTGGTTTTCTTTGTTTGCAGCCTTCTCCTTTTCTGGCTAAGAATAAGATGGCAGGCTTCCAGAGGGGTCCGTTGATTGTGTTGCTTGGTTGGTTAGGCTGGGGTGTAACATTTCTCATGTCCTGTGGCAGCTTTGTGGCGCTACTTGTGGGCCGCTGGTGCGGTGTCCGTGGCCATGCTCTGGGTGGATCCTTTTTTACCTGATTCCCTCCATCAGGACTTGTGTTATCGGTTAGTCCTCAGTGTACTCATGTCTAGCCAGCCTGTGGTCTACCCTCGTGCCCATGATGTGCGTAAGTATGCTGCTCTGGCCGCTGGTTTTGGTCATATGTCTTGGGTCGCCTGGCGGGTGCTGGGGGTTTTGGAAGTCGAACAGGGTCCGGCCTTCCAGATATCTTGTCAACATTCTGGGCCCTCTTCGGCCTTGTGTTGCTTGAGACGTCTGTCATGGCCTGTTGTCTCATCTTCATCGGGAGACCTACGGTGCTGCCACCTCCCGGGTACATCCCAGTTTTTTACTTACCTGTGGGTATTTCGCCTCAGGGAGCCGACGGGGCTTCCCACAGAAAACCAGCGTTGAATGTAATGAAACGCCATATTCTAGGCGAGCCTTGGAGGAATCCTGTCACCCTCCCTCCCTCCCTCCGTTCGGTAGTTTTCATCACTCCATGAAATGGGGGTGGAGTGGCCAGCTTGCTTCAGCGGGCGTGCTAGTTGGATGACGATGTGCTTGTTTCATTGTTTTCATTTGGGAGAGTTCTTTGGCTTTGTTCAGATATAGATTACAATTTTCACCAGTTGGAGGTTTGTAATGTTTCGCCTACCTTTCTGATGGTATCCCCGGTCGTTGGCAGACATGACACACACTAAAGGTAGAGTGCTCATATGGCCATTGCTTCCTGTGCCTCTCTGTTCAGGTTCTGGCTCTGGTGTCAGGTAGGCACACATAACTCCTGGCACTGATGACACCAAACTAATATGGCACAAGTCAGTTTGATAGCTTCAAGGCTCCTCCGGCGGCTCGTCCAAAAAATGGCGTTTCATTACATTCAACACTAGTTTTTTTGGGTTGCACTTCTGTCTGTATTATATCAAGCTCATAATCAAGTTGGTAAATGGGAGTCTTACTCTTGTAGTTTTAAACTTGTGCTGCACCTTTAAATTTCATTGCAGCTAGTGGCTATATAAAATATATGTATATTCTAACATTCCATTGTTTTCATTTCAGGCATGAAACTTTACATTTTATAATCAGAAATACGTCACAACTTCATACTTAATATTAAAGTACAGTAAATTATATATTCTTATTTGTACAGTATTGAGAAAAATGTATAATTTATATTAAGATATTTAAGATATTTATATTTCTGAATTAATTATTCTTATTTCTTTCAGATTTAACAATCAAATTAAACACTTTCGTTTATACTATGATGGCAAAAAGCATTATGTCGGTGAGAAGCGTTTCGATACTCTACATGATTTAGTTGCCGATGGACTAGTCACACTGTACATAGAGCTGAAGGCAGGCGAACGTCTCAAGACAATATCAGCTGGTTCTTATGCCAACTCTCCATATTATACTCTTACCAGGTCCATTCGTAATCACATCCAGGCTACAATACGTACAGGAAAAGAGGTAAAAATATTATTTGTTTTACTTGACATATAGCAAATATTCATTATGTATTCTCCTACAAAGCCTAAATTGTGACTTTTCCTTGTATAAAAGTGCACAACTGTAGGAAAATAACAAAAGTCTGTGGGAGTTTTCATTTCAAGCTTTACAGATCGTTCTTGAACGATTACTGATAAAAGATGTTGAGGAAAACATGGAATGGTAATCTGTTCCTTTGTTCACCATATATTTCACTTTACTGTACTTATTGTAATATCATGTTGAATCAGCATCATCACACTCCGGCCAAAAACATCCAGAACAGCATCCAGGATTTTACACCTAGCCTGAGGTTAGGCGTACAGTCCTGTCTGGTATTGTCATCCAGAAAGAGATTCAAATACTGGCAGGAAAGACTAAATTATGATTTGACAGTATTGGTAAATACTGGTAAAAATTGGTAAAAAAAAAAAAGATTGGTAAATTGATATAATTTGGCCATTGGTAAAAAATAACCTCATCACATAGTAAACAATTAAAACTTAATGGAGAACTGTTCATGAGAAGAGGTTCAAAAAATACATGTACTGTATGAGCTCACTTATCCAAACCCTACTGATCCAAATATTTGGGTTATTTAGCAAAAATTTAGGCCGAATATTTTTCTGGAAAAACTTTGCCATATCCGAATAGCATTTCAGATAGCCAGAGATTTTGCTCGATACCGCAAGCAGGCATTGGGTCATACCGTATTAAACCCGTACAATAGTGGCTCGAGGTGCGGAGTATGAAAGGTACGGTATTAGTGTGGCAGGTTTCGTGGAAGGAGAGGTGTTGGGAGAGTCGAGAGGGTCTGTCTGGGGAATGAGAGGGCCTATGATTTGTATTGTATAGAATAACCAAGAATTATGTAAAACAATTCATTACAGCAAAAACTAAAGAAATATATACAGTGACACCTCGGCTTATGAATGTCCCCTCTTTACGAACTTTTCGGGTTACGAGCCCAATTTTTTTGTAAAAATCCAAATCGGGTTACGAACTTTGCCTCGGGTAACAAAGTTTGTTGATACACATGGCTGACTTAGCGCGTGGTGGCACGACGACCGCACCTTAACACTTTCGCACTATCTGGACGCGCCGGCGCGTCCCGTTTCGTCTAACGCTAACGCATAGTGGACATAAAGTTGAGTCCTCTTTTAAAATATTTGTATAAAATTCAATTTTTATCCGATTTACTTTGGGTTTGTTTCAAACTGCGCGCTATGAGGCTCTCTTTCTCACCACTAGGCTGCATGGTATAATAAGTTCATGAAAGGTGTGGATAACTTCGATCAAATGGTATTTTGTCCCAAACGGGTTGCAGGTGGGTGACTTTAGCCGTTTATACTGGTAATGCTTCCCCCATATCATGTATTATATGCATATGTCTGTTTAGGGAATTTTATTCCGATCAATATACAACCAAAAATAACTGTGTGCAACAAGTATAAACTTGACAAACATAACAAAAGTAAAAACATTTCGTGTGTGTTTGACGCTCACTGATATGTTCCAGCGTTGTTTTATATTTGGCGCTATTCTAACTTACGCTTTGTTGATATTTTTTACCTATGGGCACATAGAACATTCTATTGCGAACACATTGACACAAAAATGAATGACGTACATAGAAAATTAATGTCATGAGAGTGAAATAAGTATAAACTTTCAAAGCGCCGTGCGTCGTCCCGTCACCGATACCGGGTAACAATTTCACCACTTCCCACACTCTTGCGGGCGGGCCGCATCATTATTCTACGCTTATATTCATATCACCGTGTTGGGAATTTCATTGCGAGTCCATTGATACCAAAATTAACGCTGTAGAATAAGTGTGGAGGTGATTACAATCCCAAGAGTAAAAACATTTTGTTGCTGATGGGCGCTCATGGCGAGTCATCTTCGTAGTTATTTATTTGGTGCTGGTATCCCTATACGTTTCGTGACTTTTTTTACTGATGTTCTTCTAGAGAATTTTATTGCGAACACGTTGGTACCAAAATGAAATACGTAGCATGAGAACTAAGGTCAGAAGAGTAAAAAGAGTATACACATTTTTGTTTTTACGCTTAAGCGATAAAAACGCAGCGCGCACATTCGGTTGGCTGAGTGACCTTTGCGGAGAGCGCGAAAGTGTTAATTTACCAGTGCCTCCCGCCAGGTGATAATCGCGCCTGAATTCTTTGTAAAGAATTTCAGTATTTTTTGGATTTTTGGAAATTTGAACATAAAAGTACTGTAATTATTATATATCTCGCCATGTATCCTAAGAAAGTAAGTGGTAAGGTTCAACCTAAGAAAATAGTGTGAGTAGAGGCAGTAGAGGATGTTCCTTCCTCATTAAGAAAATGTGTGAAGTATGGGAAAAACTGCAAACTTTTGTTGAAAAACTCACCCAGATAAAGCTGTAGCAGGCCATTACATTGACCTTTTAAATGACAATGTGATGCGTTGCTACAGCAAGTGTTAAAATGTAGGGAAAAACAAATGTCTTTAGACAGATTCTTAGTAAGACAAGCAAGCAGTGAGCTACAACCAGGCTCACGTCTGCAGGAGTACCAATCAGGTCCTAGTGGTACATCTGCAAAACGTAGGAGAGAGAGTACCCTCAGAGAAGTCATCATTGCCTGATGTTATAATAGAATGGGACTCCCCTTCTAAACACTAACACCTCTTCTCCCCCCCCCCTTCTCACTGTCTTCCATACGACAACAAGAGACCAAAATAAAGGTAAGCAATAACTTGTACATACTTTAGTACTAAAGATTTGGGTGAATTAGGTATAAAATTTACTTTGAAGCTAATATTTTTGGGAGTATGGAACAGATTAATTCATTTTACGTTATTTCTTATGGGGAAAATTCGCTTCGGTTTAAGAATTTTCGGGTTACAAACTGTCTCTGGGAGTGGATTAAATTCATAAGCTGAGGTACCACTGTAATATTATAACATATTCAAGTTTCTTAAAAAGTATGTGTACAGACGGTAGTTTCCTGCTAAAATTTAGGAATTTTTCTGGGGGGAGCCCCGTCGGCTCCCCGGAGCTATCCAGGCTGAATGGATATGTATAACTTTCTGGCATCAGTCAAAATGCTAGGAGATCTTGCTTACCGGGGACCATGAACCAGAACCTGGCCCCCTCAGAGAGGCACAAGGAGCAATGGCCTATAGAAACCCCTTTGTGGTTGGAAGCATTTTGTGTCTGCCATCGACCTGGATAGGCACCCACTTCGTCTAGAGACGAAGTGGAAAAAATGCTCAAGGAGCTAAATAAGAACAAAGCAGTTGGTCCAGATGGAGTTTCACCATGGGTTCTGAGAGAATGTGCACCTGAGCTCAGCATTCCTCTTCAACTCATTTTTCAGGCATCCCTGTTTACAGGAGTTGTAGCTGATGTGTGGAAAAAGGCAAACATAGTTCAAATCTACAAAAGTGGAAGCAGGGAAGACCCCCCTTAATTATAGACCTGTATCATTGACAAGTGTAATAGTCAAAATATTGGAAAAAATAATTAAATCTAAATGGGTAGAACACCTGGAGAGAAATGATATAATATCAGACAGACAGTATGGTTTTCGATCTGGAAGATCCTGTGTATCGAATTTACTCAGTTTCTATGATCGAGCAACAGAGATATTACAGGAAAGAGATGGTTGGGTTGACTGCATCTATCTGGACCTAAAAAAGGCTTTCGACAGAGTTCCACATAAGAGGTTGTTCTGGAAACTGGAAAATATTGGAGTAGTGACAGGTACGCTTCTAACATGGATGAAAAATTTTCTGACTGATAGAAAAATGAGGGCTGTGATCAGAGGCAATGTATCGGACTGGAGAAATGTCACAAGTGGAGTACCACAGCGTTCAGTTCTTGCATCAGTGATTGTTGTCTACATAAATGATCTACCAGTTGGTATACAGAATTATATGAACATGTTTGCTGATGATGCTAAGATAATAGGAAGGATAAGAAACTTAAATGATTGTCATGCCCTTCAAGAAGACCTGAACAAAATAAGTACATGGAGCGCCACTTGGCAAATGGAATTTAATGTTACTAAATGCCATGTTATGGAATGTGGAATAGGAGAACATAGACCCCACACAACCTATATATTATGTGAGAAATCTTTAAAGAATTCTGATAAAGAAAGAGATCTAGGGGTGGTTCTAGATAGAAAACTATCACCTGAGGACCACATAAAGAATATTGTGCGAGGAGCCTATGCCACGCTTTCTAACTTGAGAATTGCTTTTAAATACATGGATGGCGATATACTAAAGAAATTGTTCACGACTTTTGTTAGGCCAAAGCTAGAAAATGCAGCAGTTGTGTGGTGCCCATATCTTAAGAAGCACATCAACAAACTGGAAAAGGTGCAAAGACATGCTACTAAGTGGCTCCCAGAACTGAAGGGCAAGAGCTACGAGGAGAGGTTAGAGGCATTAAATATGCCAAAACTAGAAGACAGAAGAAAAAGAGGTGATATGATCACTACATACAAAATAGTAACAGGAATTGATAAAATCGATAGGGAAGATTTCCTGAGACCTGGAACTTCAAGAACAAGAGGTCATAGATATAAACTAGCTAAACACAGATGCCGAAGAAATATAAGAAAATTCACTTTCGCAAACAGAGTGGTAAACGGTTGGAACAAGTTAGGGGAGAAGGTGGTGGAGGCCAAGACCGTCAGTAGTTTCACAGCGTTATATGACAAAGAGTGCTGGGAAGACGGGACACCACGAGCGTAGCTCTCATCCTGTAACTACACTTAGGTAAAAAAAGAAAGGTAGGCGCCCCAAAACAAACCCCTATTTTGGTGAAACTATTGCTACCGAAAGTCGAACGCATGGACAGAACCACCATCTGTGCAACCCCCCCCCCCCCTCCCCCCTCACCTGGAGGGGAAAGGAGGAGCCCCAGACCCTCCGTGCTGGCGATCCAACTGGTAGTTCTTGGCTGATGGAATTACTGGCCGGTCGAGTGCCTCTGGCTGTGGTTTTTGTTTCAGTTCTATGCCTTGTGGTGTGGACTGTCTTTACCGGTGGGGTGTGAGCCAGGAGTGAGATTCCACAGTACTCGGGCTGTATGCGCCTAGGGCTATCTTCCCTAAGTGCCCTGTAAGTACTGCCCTTGGGGCTTGGGGCCACCTTCCACAAGTCACCTTGGGTTCTACCTGTGCTGTGTCCTTTACTGCTCGGTACTAGGCCGCCCTTGGAGTCGGCTGGGGTTTTGTTGCCCTGGTTTGTCTCTGGGTAGGTGGTAGTTTTTGTCACTGGTAGGGGCGCGGGGTACTGCACAGCTAGTTTTCACCAATAACAGCGGCCTGCTCTGTTCTGCCTGGGTACAATGTCCTCTTGCGGGGTTTTTCTTTTGTTTTAGTTTGTGCCTGGGGGGGGGTCTGCCTTTATGGTCCCCCTTTACTGTTCTAGGTGTTTTTATTTTGATATTTTCTGTTGATGGTACTCCCTGCTTGGCCCACATGAGTGGACACGTCCCGGGGGTTCAGCTTTTAGAAGTTTGTTTGGTAGACTTGGGCGCCGGTTTGCGGTACCCTGCCTGGGCTTGCCTTAGCGTGTACCCAAGGCTAAGGGCCCCTGGGAAGCCCCACGGGGACTCCGTGGTCCTATGGGTGTGTCCCCGAAGTCCCCCCCCCCATGCATCTTGCAAGTTTGACGGTTGCTCTGTTCCCTTCTCTCAGGGTGACACTCACCGGTTGTGCCTCCGCCATGCTGCCTGTTGGGTCATTGTTTCTTATGACCTGGAGTCGTGCGACGGGTGTTGTCGGTACGCGCTCTCGTTCACCCAGGCCACTGGTCATGATAATCGGGTGCAGGCGGCTGTGGCGTTGCTTGCTAGGTGTAGGTTGCTGCAACGCTCTTGGTTGTTTGTGGCCCAGATGCCCCGAGGCTGCCCCATTTTGGTTGTTGGTGTCCGGACTTGGGAGTGGGGGTCGTTTCGCCTCTGGCTCCTTCTGCTCCTCGTCCTTCCCCTTCTGTTCTGCACACTTGCTTTCGGCTCCGAACTGTAGGCAGGTTTCGATATTGGAGCGGGGTCTGGTTGGGTTGAGACTCGGGCGGTCTCGGGGAATTTTCCTCTTCAGGGGTGGTGGCGGAGGCATTCGAGTCGGTTCCTCCAGCCGTGCCGTATGGGTCTGACCAGTGGGCTCCCTTCCTTAGTGTTTGTACAGCTGCCCCGACTTTTCCTTGTCAAGCTGGGGCTTTGGGCGGGTGCGGCTTGGCCCCAGGTTTGCCGTAGAGGTTCCCGGGGTTGCCTGGGGGCCTTGGCCCCCAGTTGCTCCTCTTGGGTCATTGTACCCTTGGTGAAGGGCTGGCAGTTGCTCAGAGTTGGGTTGTTTATTCCCCCTCTGTGTTCATGTTGGTTTCGGGTATACTCCTCCCTGGGTTCGATTCCGTGTCCCTTCGGGTTCGTTGGTCCCATTGTTCCTGGGGGTGTAATTACCTAAGTGTAGTTACAGGATGAGAGCTATGCTCGTGGTGTCCCGTCTTCCCAGCACTCTGTCATATAACGCTGTGAAACTACTGACGGTCTTGGCCTCCACCACCTTCTCCCCTAACTTGTTCCAACCGTCTACCACTCTGTTTGCGAAAGTGAATTTTCTTAGATTTCTTCGGCATCTGTGTTTAGCTAGTTTAAATCTATGACCTCTTGTTCTTAAAGTTCCAGGTCTCAGGAAATCTTCCCTATCGATTTTATCAATTCCTGTTACTATTTTGTATGTAGTGATCATATCACCTCTTTTTCTTCTGTCTTCTAGTTTTGGCATATTTAATGCCTCTAACCTCTCCTCGTAGCTCTTGCCCTTCAGTTCTGGGAGCCACTTAGTAGCATGTCTTTGCACCTTTTCCAGTTTGTTGATGTGCTTCTTAACACTTTCGCCCGGGCATGACGCAGCATTGCGTCGTCCGTTTACTGTCGGTAATGCCGGGGATGACGCAGCATTGCGTCATCCACTTTAAATAATCTCCAAAAATCAGGTTTTTATCTGATTTTTTTGGGACTGGTTTTAAAATGCGCGCCAATGTCTTCCCATTTTCCTTGTTGCACCTCGTGGCCCGCAGGCAGCTCGGCACACGCCGTGGGCCCATTGTTTTCGCTCCACTGTTGTGACCAATGTCGCCTCCCCTCGCATCTCAAACGTGTGAACATTTCGGCTATTTTCCGTGGCTATATTTCTTACTGCGGCTTTACAAACTATCTACGCTTACTCCACGATGGATAGTGATCATGAACAAGGCCCTTCCAGGAATAAAATTGCGAAAGAAAGGCTTGAAAAGGGCGGGAATTGGGAGCGTAGCTGGAAGGCGTCTGAGCGCTCACTCGCGGCTAACGTGTGGCCCGTCTTCAACTCGTCGGCGGGTGGAGCGTGACCAGGTTTTTTTATTTTATATGCAAATGTTCCTCTAGAGAATTCTATTGCGAACCCATTGAGACCAAAATGAAAGACCTAGGACGAAAATTGAGGTGACCAGAGTGAAAATAATGAAAACATTTTATCGCCTTTGCGCGCTCCTGCGTAACTTGTTCACACTTTCTCTGTTTGCTGCGGGTAATTAGCCAGGCTTTTGGAGTTTATATGCATTTAGTGCTGTAGAGAATTCTATTGCGAACACAATGATACCAAATTTAATCTCGTAGAGCGAGAATTAAGGTGACAAAGTTGAAGAGAGTATACACTTTTCAGAATTTACGCGCGCTCCCGTGACACCCTGGGTCCCATATCGCACAGTTGAAGGGTGGCGCGAGGGGTACGCCAAAGTGTTAAGATATGGGCACCACACAACTGCTGCATATTCTAGCTTTGGCCTAACAAAAGTCGTGAACAATTTCTTTAGTATATCGCCATCCATGTATTTAAAAGCAATTCTGAAATTAGAAAGCGTGGCATAGGCTCCTCGCACAATATTCTTTATGTGGTCCTCAGGTGATAGTTTTCTATCTAGAACCACCCCTAGATCTCTTTCTTTATCAGAATTCTTTAAAGATTTCTCACATAATATATAGGTTGTGTGGAGTCTATGTTCTCCTATTCCACATTCCATAACATGGCATTATTAACATTAAATTCCATTTGCCAAGTGGTGCTCCATATACTTATTTTGTCCAGGTCATCTTGAAGGGCGTTCGCCTCCTTTTGCTTACCCTTTTCGCGTTTACGTTGCGATACTGTTCCCTTCTTATCAGGGTCCCTGCGTGTCCCTTGATCAGGGGTATATTTTTGTCCATATGTACCTCCATGCGTTTGTGCTTGTTTGTCGTGGTTCTCATTGGTTCGTGTGTCTCTTCGTACCTTTCAATATTATTGGAACGTCTGTTGACTTCCGATGTGGATTCCCTCTGGTATTTTGTCGGCCTCGTTGGTTACCTTCCGTCCTCTGTCTGTCTTTCGCTTTGGTTTCGCCTGGTTTTGTTTTCACGTCATCTCTACTTCCAGTTTCAACGTTCCTAGTCTTCGTTACATACCCTTTCCCGGTGTTTGTACGATGTGTGTATACGATGTGTCTGTACATTCTGTATGTACAATGTGTGTCCGCCTGGTGTACAAGCCATGCCACCCAGTGGACGGGTGGCATGCCATCCTGGTATGTTACTCTGCTCGCCTGTGTTGTGGCACCATTGTGTGTCTGCTCTGCAGGTGAGATTGTCATGTCTGACGCCTCTGTCGGCCAGGTGCTGGTTCTTGACTTTTGATGGGGTGCTTGCCTAGTTGTGCTTGTGGGGTTGAACTCTGGCTCTTTGGTCCCATCTCTTTCCTGTCGGTTGACAGTTGTGCAGTTTCCAGAGAATCCTGGGCTCTGTCTTATCGACGTTTGCTTCTGTGGGTGGAGTCTGCCTCCATCATGTAGCTTCCTAGTGCTTTCTGCTTCGTGTCTCCTCTGACATTGATCAGGTTCTTTTTCATGTCTGTGGCTCCTTTGGCTACACAGCTTCCTCCTGTGTCCCCTTGTGCATACGAACATAAGGACATAAGAACAAAGGTAACTGCAGAAGGCCTATTGGCCCATACAAGGCAGCTCCTATTTATTATCACCCAATCCCACTCATATACATGTCCAACCCACGCTTGAAACAATCGAGGGACCCCACCTCCACTACATTACGCGGTACTTGGTTCCACTAATCAACAAACCTGTTACCGTACCAGTATTACTGAAGTCTTTCCTAAATCTAAACTTATCCAATTTATACCCTTTGTTTCGTGTACAAAACGTGCCACAAGGGTGGCATGTGCCACCCTTGGTCACTGCTTCATCCTTGTTTACTCTGTCTCTTCCCCACTTGGCCGGGTTGCGTCGATGGCTCCTAACAGGGGTATTTGGTGTGGTGTGTCGTGTTTGGTCACCTTGTGTGTGTCTTCAGTGACTTTCCTTTGTCCATGTATCTTGTTCTTTGTTGTCCTGTGGAGCTCTGCCCTGCATTTCGGTGCGTTTGGTTTCGTTGTCGGCACCTGGGTCTTTGCCCTATCTGGACACTCATTCCTTGCCTATCTTCGGTGCCTGACTGCACCCTGCTGTCCATGAGGTCCCTCGGGTATGTACGCCCTCCACTACACATTTTGTGGTTGGTCGTGTTCATTTCTTTCCGGCCGCTCCTTGGTCCATATTTGGGGTTTTCCTTGCCTATTTCTGTTTTTCCTCCTATGCAACACTTGACTGTGTATCTGGGTCGGTGCTTATTGACTATCCTGATGTTGGGTGCTCGGTTGGGCCTCTGTTCATGTTCAATTCCCAGCTTTTGAACTTCCCCAGTGTTCCATTTTGGTACTGAGTTCCTACTATTTTTCTTTGTGACTTACTGCAGGCTTCAGTGTTGCACTGTCTGTGGGGGGGGGTTGTGGACTTTCGATCTGCCGCTCCTGCCTTCCTGGTTCCTTTTCTTGGAACCGGTAGCTGGGTTCCGGTCCTGGCTCCGGTTTTTCTTTGTTCCTTTTCTGGAACGGGTGTGTTTGCTTTCCTGGGGTTCACGTCCTGCATAGTTCTACTCTTGGATGCCTCAGGGACGCTTGCGTCATTCTTCCTTGCTAGAGCTGGTTATGATGCCCCTTTGGGTTGCGGGGTCGCTGTTTTTCGATTAGCGTTTTGCGCTTTCATTCGTGGTGCTCATTTCTCGTCATTTGTGTCGGCACTGGTGGGTTCGTTGCTGGTCTCCCACCTGCGTGTTTCGTCTCAGGGTGGTGTGTGGTTTTCCTGGCGGTCCATCCGGTTTTCCTATCACTGCAAAGGGTCCTTTGGTCTCTGATAGGGTTGGCTTGTCTTCCCTTTGGGGTTGTTCCGGGACCGTCATCTGGGATCGTGTACTATCACCTCGTCTTGGGTGGTGCTGACAGAGCCGCTCCAGCTTGCGTTCAGTGTTGAGGTTCCTTCTGCTCCGTTCGCTTGCTGTCCTGGGCGTTGTTTCACCTCCGGCCTGCTCTCGAGTTCTGGTGCCATCCTGGTCGTTGGTCTGGGTGGTCTATTTTCTTCTCGTTTTGGTCTTTGGGTTGTTGCGTGGTTGGTCGGGCCGGGGGGGGGTGCTTCCTCTATTGTTCGGTTGCATTTTTTCGCTGTTCTCTGCACGTCTTGGCCTCTGGGGTCGTGGATGCGTTTTTGGTTGTTCGCGTTCCCTTCTTCTCTCGTTCCTGTTCGGGGGTTTGGGTCTGCAGGGTCTCTGTTTTGTCTGTGGTCTTAGTTTTTTTAGGCTAGGGCGCGAGGCGTCTGCCTCCCGGATCCTTCCCTATTTTCCTTATCTGTGGTAAGGTAGCTCTGGGGAACCAACGGGGCTCCCCCAGAAAACCAGCGTTGAATGTAATGAAACGCCATTTTCTAAGTGAGTCCCGGAGGCTCCCCGGCATCCCTCCCTCCCTCCGGTCGGCGGCGTTTTTTGCATATTTTGACATCCAGTCTAAGAACTGCCAGTTGGATCGTCGATGCGGAGGGTCTGGGGCTCACCCTTCCCCCTCCCGGGGAGGGGGGGTTGCGCAGACGGTGGCGCGGCGACGTGATGACGTCATGCTAGTTTGATAATTTTGTTTGGGAGTTCTGTCCACTCGTTTGGCTTTCGGTAGCAATGGTTTCACCAGAATAGGGGTTTGGGGCGCCTACCTTTCTGGGTGCCTATCCCGGTCGATGGCAGACATAGAATGCTCCCAACCACAAGGGGGTTTCTATAGGCCATTGCTCCCCTTGCCTCTCTGAGGGGACCAGGTTCTGGCCGTGGTCCCCTGTAGGCCCTAGAACTTCATACACATGACTGATGCCAAAGTCTGACATTAGCATATCAGCCTGGTAAAGCTCCGGGGAGCCTCCGGGTCTCACCCAGAAAATGACGTTTCATTACATTCAATGCTGGGTTTTTCCTGTAAAATCTCTGTGGCTCGATCATAGAAACTGAGTAAATTCGTTACACAGGATCTTCCAGATCGAAAACCATACTAACTGTCTGATATTATATAATTTTTCTCCAGGTGTTCTACCCATTAAGTTTTAATGATTTTTTCCAATATTTTGACTATTACATTTGTCAATGATACAGGCCTGTAATTTTTTTTTGGGGGGGGGGGGGGTCTTCTCTGCTGCCACTTTTGTAGATTGGAACTATGTTAGCTTTTTTCCACACATCTGCTACAACTCCTGTACACAGGGATGCCTGAAATATCAGTTGAAGTGGAATGCTTAGCTCAAGTGCACATTCTCTCAGAAGCCATGGTCAATGCTTTAGTGGGCTTTATCCTGTGGCAGCTTTACACTGCTACCTTAGTGCCGCCAGTTCTACTTTGGTGGGCACTTTGTGCATTGTTCTGGCTTCCCTATTCCATGGCTCAGGTATGTCAAGTTGTGCGCAGTTTCATTCAGTCTAGCCAGCCTTCAGTCTACCCTCGTGCTCATGCTGTCCATGTGTATGCTGCTCTGACGGCTGTTTTCGTTCATCTTTTGGGCCGATATTCGGACACGAGGGTTTTGTTGGGCAAATGAGGTCTTGGAGGCCTGGGGCCAGATTCACGATGCAGTTACGCAAGTACTTACGAATGTGTACATCTTTCCTCAATGTTTGACAGCTTTGGTTACATTTATTAAACAGTTTACAAGCATGAAAACTTCCCAATTAACTGTTGTTATAAACAGCCTCCTGGTGCTTCGTAGCTCATTAACTGTTTAATAATTGTCTACAAAGCTGCCAAAGATTGAGAAAAGATGGGCAGGTTCATAAGTGCTTGCATAACTGCTTCGGGAATCTGGCCCCTGGCATCTTGTCACTGTCCTTGGTTTCTTGGCGGCCTTGTGTTGCTTTGGGGCGTGTGTCATGGTCATCTATGTCTTCTTCGGTAGTTAGCTTCAGGGAGCCGACGCGGCTGTTATGGCTCCCATATAATAATATGGCTAGTGATCCACAGCATCGCTGGAAAACATAGCCTGGCCAATAATCAATAAATGTCTAGGGTATACAAGGGTTAGCAAAAACTATTCCAGTTTACTGGGGCATATAGCATAGGATACCATAAGAAAATTACAATCTCAGTAACTCACATTCTATTACTTCATCCAGCTTCTTAAAGTTTTGCATGCTCATCAACAGGCCTCAAAACTGCATACACTTAACACTAGCTGACATGAGGCTCTATCCTGGTGCAGTGGGGCAATAGTGCCTTTTATTCTGATAATACCAATACAGGATGGTGGTGTCACAATCATTAACAAGTGAGGTTGAGGAATCAATATCATACATAGCACAATGACATCACTTAAGATCCTCAGGTACCCACCTCAATAATATATATAAAAGCACCTACTACCTGGTATAAATGATGCACAACGGTAAAAATAATCCATGGTAAACACTACTGCATAATATTAAATATCCTAGCAGTCAATATAAATAAGGCCACTAAAACCCGTACCGGGGCGACGAGTCTGAGGAAATGACTGGGCCGGGGCGATGAGTCGGAGGAAATGGAATTGGAACAGAAAGATAAAGAAAAATCCTAAATATTTTTTTCACATACGCAAAATCAAAATAAAAAACCTCCACCAGTATTGAACCTTTAATTACAACTGAAGGTACGTACACAGAGGACAACAAAGAAATTAGTGAAATTCTAAGAAGCCAGTATAAAGCTATGTTTAGCATACCAATAAACAACATGAAAGTTGATGATCAAGACAGCTTCTTTATGAATGTCATTCAAGCTGCAGATAATATAACGGATATTAACACAAACTCGAAAGACTTTGAAAGAGAAATGGACAATATGCCCATGCACTCAGCTCCTGGGCCGGACTCGTGGAATTCAATATTCATTAAGAAATGTAAAGTACCAGTAGCGCGAGCGCTCAGCATAATATGGAGAAAGAGCCTGGATACAGGGGAGATACCAGCTGCACTTAAATCTGCAGATATAGCTCTTCAACACAAGGGAGGTAGTAAAGCCTTGGCAAAAAAAATTATAGACCAGTTGCATTAACATCACACTTAACCACCGTGCTGCGCCGAGTTTATTGTGAAATTCCCGCGGTGCGCATGAAATAAAGTGTTCCCCCCAAAAATATTTTCTTAGTAAAATGATAAATTCCCTTCCCTGAACATGTCTATGTAAAAATAAATACCAAATTCCACTTACTTTGGCTGTGGGGACATGGACAAGGTGCGCTGTGACATCATCAGGGCCTGGTCGCCCGTGTGTGAATCGCCCAGACACGGTCATAAGAACATAAGAACATAAGAACAAAGGTAACTGCAGAAGGCCTATTGGCCCATACGAGGCAGCTCCTATTCTATAACCACCCAATCCCACTCATATACTTGTCCAACCCGTGCTTGAAACAATCGAGGGACCCCACCTCCACAATGTTACGCGGCAATTGGTTCCACAAATCAACAACCCTGTTACTGAACCAGTATTTACCCAAGTCTTTCCTAAATCTAAACTTATCCAATTTATATCCATTGTTTCGTGTTCTGTCCTGTGTTGATACTTTTAATACCCTATTAATATCCCCCCGGTTATGTCCATTCATCCACTTGTAAACCTCTATCATGTCACCCCTAACTCTTCGCCTTTCCAGTGAATGCAACTTAAGCTTTGTTAATCTTTCTTCATCTGAAAGATTTCTAATTTGGGGAATTAACTTAGTCATCCTACGCTGGACACGTTCAAGTGAATTTATATCCATTCTATAATATGGCGACCAAAACTGAACTGCATAATCTAAATGGGGCCTAACTAGAGCAAGATATAGCTTGAGAACCACACCAGGTGTCTTGTTACTAACGCTGCGATTAATAAATCCAAGTGTCCGATTTGCCTTATTACGAACATTTATGCATTGATCCTTTTGTTTTAAATTCTTACTAATCATAACTCCCAGATCCCTTTCGCAATCCGACTTCGCAATCACAACACCATCTAGCTCGTATCTTGTAACTCTATCATCATTACCTAACCTCAGAACTTTACATTTATCAGCATTAAACTGCATCTGCCAATCCTTTGACCATTTCAAAACCCTATCTAGATCAACTTGAAGTGATAGTGAGTCCTCCTCCGAATTAATTTCCCTACCGATTTTCGTATCATCGGCAAATTTGCAAATGTTGCTACTCAAACCTGAATCTAAATCATTTATATATATTATAAACAACAGAGGTCCCAGGACAGAGCCTTGAGGCACTCCACTTACAACATTTTCCCACTCTGACTTGATTCCATTTATACTAACTCTCTGTTTCCTTTGGTATAGCCATGCCCTAATCCAGCTTAATATAGCACCCCCAATACCATGAGACTCTATTTTTTTAATCAGTCTTTCATGTGGCACTGTATCAAAAGCTTTGCTAAAGTCAAGGTATACAACATCGCAATCCTTACCACTATCAACTGCCTCAACAATGCTAGAATAAAAAGATAACAAATTTGTTAAACATGAACGGCCATTTATAAAACCATGTTGCGACTCAATTATTAATTTATGTTTTTCAAGATGAAGACGAATTTTATTTGCTATTATAGATTCGAGTAACTTTCCCACAATAGACGTTAGGCTAATTGGTCGATAGTTAGACGCAAGTGATCTATCTCCTTTCTTAAAAACTGGTATCACATTAGCAACTTTCCAAAACTCTGGCACTCTGCCTGACTCTATTGATTTATTAAATATGGTTGACAGTGGGTCACAAAGCTCCTCTTTGCATTCTTTAAGCACCCTAGCAAACACTTCATCCGGCCCTGGGGATTTGTTTGGTTTGAGTTTTACTATTTGTTTAAGAACATCCTCCCTGGTAACTGCTAAACTCGTCAACCTGTCCTCGTCCCCACCCACATAGACTTGTTCGGCTGAAGGCATATTGTTAAGTTCCTCTTTAGTAAATACAGATACAAAATATTTATTAAAAATACTACTCATCTCTTCATCACTATCTGTTATTTGACCTGTCTCAGTTTTTAATGGACCTATCCTTTCTCTAGTCTTAGTACGATATAACTGAAAAAACCCTTTAGGATTTGTCTTTGCTTGCCCTGCTATGCGAACTTCATAGTTTCTTTTTGCTTTCCTTATCTCTTTTTTAACATTTCTAACCAGTTGTACGAATTCCTGTTCTAAAGTGACCTCACCATTTTTAATCCTTTTGTACCAAGCTCTCTTTTTACCTATAAGGTTCTTCAAATTCTTTGTTATCCACTTTGGGTCATTAGTATACGATCTATTCAATTTGTATGGTATACTACGTTCCTGTGCTTTGTTTAGAATATTCTTAAATAAGTTATATATTGAATCCACATCGAAATCCCCATTTAAGTCACCTATCGCTGGGTTCATGTCTCGCTCCAAGACCGGCCCACACCCCATACCCAAGCCTTTCCAATCAATTTGACCCAAAAAATTTCTTAGGCTATTAAAATCAGCTTTTCGAAAATCTGGCACTTTAACAGAATTTTCTCCTACTGGTCTATTCCATTCTATGCTAAATCTGATTTCTTTGTGATCACTGCTCCCTAGCTCACTCCCTATTTCGATGTCATTAATTTGCGTTTCCCTGTTAGTTAACACTAAATCTAAAATATTATTTTCCCGTGTTGGTTCCTTAATGTGTTGCGTAAGAAAGCAATCGTCAATTAATTCTAGAAAATCTTCTGCTTCACTATTCCCTGTTTTGTTCAACCAGTTTATTCCGCTAAAATTAAAGTCACCCATGACATAAATACTGTTAGATCTAGATGCTCTAGATATTTCATCCCATAGATGCTTTGCTTCCATTCTGTCTAAATTTGGTGGCCTATATATTACTCCTATTATAATATTATTAGCTTTTTCGTTTAATTCAATCCAAATAGTTTCTGTGTGTGGCTCTGTTTTGATTCCCTCTTTGAGACTACATTTCAAATTGTCCCTAACATATATGGCTACTCCACCTCCTCGTCTAATATATCTATCTGTGTGAAATAGTTTAAATCCATATATTTGATATTCAGCTAATAGTTCTCTATTTTCTACATTCATCCACGTTTCGGTAAGTGCAATAATATCTATTTTTTCTGTGCAGACAAGAGCATTTAATTCGTTAATTTTATTTCTTAGACTTCTACTGTTAGTGTAATATACCCTAAGTGAATTGTTATTTTGCGGACCTTCTCTTTCCCTGATCGTTTTGCCAATTCCTTTCTCCCACAAACACATACTTTTATTACCTCCTTCCTCCAAATCAATTCCCATACCTCTATCTACTAACAGTTTAAACCCAAACAAACACCTCTAACCACTTCTTCTAGCGAGTTCGCAACAGCAACAACCCCAGCTCTCGATAGATGCACCCCATCACGAGCATACATTTCATTTCTTCCATAGAAGTGTTCCCAGTTGTCTATGAAAGATATTGCATTTGATTTGCAATATCTTTCCAGCCGGCAATTGACACCAAGTGCCCTCGATATCCATTCATTTCCCACTCCCTTTCTTGGAAGAATGCCACATATGATCGGGATTCCTCCCTTGCTCCTAACTAACTCTATGGCTGTTTTATACCTCTGAATCAGTTCCTCACTCCTGACTCGACCAACATCATTTCCTCCCACGCTAATGCAAATAATGGGATTGTTCCCATTACCAGCCATAATATCATTCATGTTGTTTATAATATCACCAATGCCAGCTCCGGGATAGCAAACCCTTAACCTGTTCCCCCTATCTCTAGCACAAAACGTTCTATCCAAATACCTTATCTGGGAATCTCCCACAACTAATGTTTGCTTAGGTACTTCCTTTACTTTCTGTCCCACAACTAATGTTTGCTTAGGTACTTCCTTTACTTTCTGTCATGCGGTCATTCAAGCACCGGGTGTTGCCACAAATATATTTTCAATTATTTATTTTATGTATTTCCAATGCAGTTTTATTTGTTTTTTATTGTATATGATGCATATTTGTGTCCTTTACAATATGTATACAGTAGAACGTTCATAATGATCCATGGAACTGTGACACATATGTGTCAGTAATGTGTCCACAATAAATGCTTATTGTCGCAATATTACCTGTTAAAAATTCACTAAAATTACAATATGTACAGTTTCACACACTATTTACACAGTAACACACTAAGTACTTCGGAAATGAGTAATAATCAACGAAGTAGTCCATGGTACACAGCGCGACTTTGCTCTCAGTGCACCAGGTACAGATAAATTTTCTCTTCCTGTTTCTTCATTCTGTGTGCTTGCAAATAATGCACTCATGTACACCCTTGGCTTTAGTACTTGTAGGGTGTATGTAGCCAAGCTTGTAAAGCATGAGGTAGTATTGAAAAAGATTATAGGAAAAGATCAATTTGTAAGGTAGTCTTGAAAAGATCGCTTTGTATGGTCCCACACAGGAAGCGTTTCAGCTTACCTCAAGAGTGTCCGTAGTCAGAAAGAGATTCAGCTAGCCTCAAAGAGTGTCCGTCAGTTAGGAAGAGATTCAGGTATTCTTGAAAATATTTATGGAAACCACCACCATGACAGCCGCTAAAACTGTTCATCTATGCTACTTGTATCAGATGCATCATCACTGAACGCAGAAAACGATTCATCTATGTATCATCTAAATTTACAGTCTCCGTGGTGTAGTGGTAAGACACTCGCCTGGCGTTCCGCGAGCGCTTTGTCATGGGTTCGTATCCTGTCCGGGGAGGATTTACTGGGCGCAAATCCTTAACTGTAGCCTCTGTTGATCAGTCCAGCAACCAGGAGGCCTGGTCGACGACCGGGCCGCGGGGACGCTGAGCCCCGGAAGCACCTCAAGGTAACCTCTGTTTAACGCAACAGTAAAATGTGTACTTGGTTGTAACAACGATTCTTCGCGGCGGGGATCGTATTCCAGGGACCTGCCCGAAACGCTACACGTACTAGTGGCTGTACAAGAATGTAACAACTCTTGTATATATCTCAAAAAAAAAAAATAAAAATAGATTGGAGATAGTATAGGATTGCAAGGGTGACGCTGAGCTGCAACTGGATACGCTTGCTGTATCATCCTCATAGGTGCTGTATCACTTGCATCCGACCTTTGTGTTAGGTCCTTATTGCGCCTAGCTTCACCAATATTATGACCCTTATGTTCTTCAAACAATAAGGTTTGAATTTCACCGACAGAGCGTTAATCTTTCAACACCGCGTCGGACAGGTGTTTGGGAGCCAGAGGCGCGTGCGCCATCCATGGTTGCTCATTCAGTACTAACCCAGCCAGCAGCCCTAGGGCATTCTGGGAATTTTTTCCAAGATGGCTGCCTCTCACTAGAGGTCCTAAGAGTCCATTTCGTACACAACCAACCTCTTACACATTTAGAATTGGTACCGAAAAATCAAAAAGAGTTTTCTCGGTTGGCGCAGTTTCCCGCCGACCGAGAATACTCGGTTGGTGCAGTTAAGTGGTTAATAAAAGTTTTTGAAAAGAGTGATTAGGAATCAAATTTCTAGTTTTATGGAAAATAATGAGTTACACAACCCAGGACAACATGGATTTAGAGCAGGAAGATCCTGTCTGTCACGGTTACTCAACCACTATGACAAAATCACAGAAGCTCTAGAAGAAAAGCAAAATGTAGATGGCGTATACACAGACTGTGCAAAGGCATTCGACAAATGTGATCATGGAGTGATTACACACAAAATGAGGTCAATGGGAATAACTGGTAAAGTAGGACGCTGGATACTCAATTTCCTGTCGAATAAAACACAAAGAGTAACAGTCAATCAAATGAAATCGAGCCCAAGCACAGTTAAAAGCTCTGTACCTCAAGGTACAGTCCTTGCACCACTGCTTTTCCTTATTCTCATGTCAGATATAGACAAAAATACAAGTCACAGCTTCGTGTCATCCATTGCAGATGATACAAAAATCAGCATGGAAATTACCTCTGCTGAAGACATTGAAAACTACATGCAGATATCAACAAAGTTTTCGATTGGGCAGCAGAAAATAACATGATGTTTAACATTGATAAATTTCAGGTAATCAGGTACGGCAAAAATGAGGATCTGAAACATAATACAGGGTACAAAACACAATCGAATCTGCCCATAGTAGGAAAATAGCATGTCAAGGATTTGGGGATAATGATGTCTGACGACCTAACGTTTAGGGAGTATAACCAAGCAAATATTGCGTTAACCAGAAAAATGATAGGATGGATTACAAGAACTTTCAAGTCCAGAGATCCTATCACAATGGTTGTACTCGTCAAGTCACTTGTGTTGTCCCACCTTGAGTACTGCTCAGTACTCACTTGCCCCTTCAGAGCAGGAGAGATTGCTGAAATAGAGGGAATGCAGAGAACATATACGGCACGCATAGACAAGATAAAGCACCTAAATTATTGAGATCGTTTCAAAGCCCTCCAAATATACTCCCTAGAAAGAAGACGAGAGAGATACCAAATAATATACACATGGAAAATACTGGAGGGCCAGGTCCCAAATCTACACAGTAAAATAACAACGTACTGGAGTGAACGATATGGAAGAATATGCAGAATTGAACCAGTAAAGAGCAGAGGTGCCATAGGCACAATTAGAGAACACTGTATAAACATTTGAGGTCCACGGTTGTTCAACACCCTCCCAGCGAGCATAAGAAATATTGCCGGAACAACAGTGAACGTCTTCAATAGGAAACTAGAATGTTTCCTCCAAGGAGTGCCGGACCAACGGGGCTGTGGTGGGTATGTGGGCCTGCAGGCCACTCCAGGCAATAGGCTTGTGGACCAAACTCTCACAAGTCAAGCCTGGCCTCGGGCCGGGCTTGGGGAGTAGAAGAACTCCCAGAACCCCATCAACCAGGTATCAACCAGGTTAGCGCCTACCAGAGCCCTCCCTCGATGTGTTCACGGATTCATCGTCTCTTGGCTGGCGCTTTGTGACCAGTGCTCACCAGGGACAGTGGGGTCCGGCTTTCCATCGGGCTCACAGCACGGTGAGGGGGTTTGCAGCTGTGTGGCTGTCACTCTGGAGGATTCAGGTCACTCGTGGATCAATGATTTGGCTCCATTCAGACTGTTCCCTGGTGGTTCATTGCCTGAACCGAGGGGTTCCATGCGGTCCTTGGCTCTTTGGAGCTGGTCGCTTCGGGTGACTCACATGCTGAGTTTTCGGGGTTTGGCTCTCCTGGCGGTTCACTTTTGGGGTGTGTCTAATGTCCTGGCAAACGGCCTATCCACGGAATGGATGGTCAACGTCAACTCGTTCAGTTAGCTCTGTCAGATGTTCGGGCCTCCGGAAGTGGATCTCTTTGCGTCTGTGTGGTCGAGGCGTTTCCCGGTATACACGGCACCGTTCCCCAACTGCTAGGCCGTCGAGGTCGACACCTCCAGGCAGGACTGGGCGAGGTGTGGTTACCTGTACAGTACAACCTCGATTCAACGAATCTCCATCTAGTTTGCACACTTTTCAGGCCGGATTTACTCACCCGGTTTGACAAACAATTGTTCGCCGAAGTGGGGGGATGTTTTGATTTGCTTACGATGTCGAGACAGAGTTCACAGACTGGTGGAAAACTTTCCCATTCTATCACAGATTACAATTAAAAATCCGCTCATATGACAAGTTGGACCACACAAGTGGACCGCACAAGTGGACCACACAAGTAGACCACACAAGTGGACCGCCCATGTGGACCACAAGTGGACCGCACATATGGACCACAAGTGGTCCACAAGCTTACGATGTTGGGACAGAGTTCACAGAGTGGTGGAAAACTGTCTTATTTTATCTATAATTAATATTTCCTTCATAAGACAAGTTGGATCACATAAATGGACAACACAACAAGTGAACCATATGAACCAAACAAGCCAGAATGGTCCACACAACAAGTAAATCATATTAACCAAACACCAGCCAGAGTGGTCCACACAAGTGAATGACTGAGTTTCAATGATTTTCGTTCACTGATTTGTGGCACACATATCTTTGTAAATTAATTTAAAGGCTGAAGCGTGAATAGCTTGCTAATGTGTTGAAATCTTCTTATATACATTTTCTGTGATGAAACAAGATGAGTGAGGGTGGACAGATAGGGGAATACTGTACTGTAAACCTCACTGTAACTCACTTGGTGGGGGGGTGGGGTGCAGACAGCGGCGTTGCAACGTTACGATATCATGCTCGTTTGGGGAGTTTTTTTTTTTTTTTTTTTTTTTTTTGAGATATATACAAGAGTTGTTACATTCTTGTACAGCCACTAGTACGCGTAGCGTTTCGGGCAAGTCCTTAATCCTATGGTCCCTGGAATACGATCCCCTGCCGCGAAGAATCGTTTTTTCATCCAAGTACACATTTTACTGTTGCGTTAAACAGAGGCTACAGTTAAGGAATTGCGCCCAATAAATCCTCCCCGGCCAGGATACGAACCCATGACATAGCGCTCGCGGAACGCCAGGCGAGTGTCTTACCACTACACCACGGAGACTGCTAAACCACTGTTTAGTTCTGTCCACTCGTTCGGTTTTCAGTAGCAATATTTTCACCAGAATTGGAGGTTTGTTTTGGGGCGCATATCTTTCCGGATGCCAGACCCGGTCGAAAGCAGATATAGAATACTCCCAACCACATGGGGGTTTCTATAGGCCATTGCTCCTCATGCTTCTCTGAGGGGGGCCAGGTTCTGGCTCGTGGTCCCTGGTAGGCAAGAACTCCATGCACTTTAACTGATGCCAGAAAGCTAATAGTTACATATCAGGCTGGATAGCTCTGGGGAGCCGCTGGGGCTCACCCAGAAAATGGCATTTCATTACATTTAACGCTGGTTTTTGGAAGCTTCTGAAATTAGCATGCACATGTCAGCCTATATTGGACTAAATATTTCACTAATTTTGGTCATAAATTTTTTTATTGCAGAATAACCAGGCAAATGACAAAGCAGACACCTCAATATTTTATGTAACGACTCCAGTGGATCCAGTAATAGTAAATATTGCAGACTCTCCAGAGGTTACCACGCAGCGCCCGCATCGCTTTGTCATCAGTACATTCACTGGACTCCACTGGTAATATGTGTGTGTAATTACCTAAGTGTAGTTACAGGATAAGAGCTATGCTCATGGTGTCCCGTCTACCCAGCACTCTTTGTCATATAACGCTTTGAAACTACTGATGGTTTTGGCCTCCACCACCTTCTCACCTAACCTGTTCCAACCCTCTACCACTCTATTTGCGAAAGTGAATTTTCTTATATTTCTTCGGCATCTGTGTTTAGCTAGTTTAAATCTATGACCTCTTGTTCTTAAAGTTCCAGGTCACAGGAAATCTTCCCTATCGATTTTATTAATTCCTGTTACTATTTTGTATGTAGTGACCATATCACCTCTTTTTCTTCTGCCTTCTACTTTTGGCATATTTAATGCATCTAAGCTCTCCTCGTAGCTCTTGGACTTGAGTTCTGGGAGCCACTTAGTAGCATGTCTTTGCACCTTTTCCAGTTTGTTGATGTGCTTCTTAAGATATGGGCACCACACAACCGCGGCATATTCTAGCTTTGGCCTAACAAAAGTCGTAAACAATTTCTTTAGTATATCACCATCCATGTATTTAAAAGCAATTCTGAAGTTAGAAAGCGTGGCATAGGGTCTTTGCACAATATTCTTTATGTGGTCCTCAGGTGATGGTTTTCTATCTAGAACCACCCCTAGATCTCTTTCTTTCTCAGAATTCTTTAAAGATTTCTCACATAATATATAGGTTGTGTGGGGTCTATGTTCTCCTATTCCACATTCCATAACATGGCATTTATTAACATTAAATTCCATTTGCCAAGTGGTGCTCCATATACAGTGGTACCTCGCATAACGATCGCCCCAAAAGACGAACATTTTGGGTAACGAACGGCCCGATCGGCGTCAAATCGTCCCGTATGACGAACGCTGGTTTGAGTAACGTCAACACCACATGGTGGGCCAGGTGGGGTCGCGCTGCTTCTTGCACATTCTTAGACGCCTCCGACGATGCACATAAATTATGTTGTTCTTGTTTAAAGATGCTAATGATACTGGGATATAAAAGGGTGACTGCTGAGATGTTGCAAAGCATTGACGTTTTTGTAGGAAAAAAGAAATGAAATGTCTGATATACAACAAATGTCAAAAAGGTTCATTCGGTGTTCGGCAGGTAGGCTGCTCCATTATAACAATCTTTCTTTGTTTCAAATGTGTTCCATTTGTTTTGTATTTGTCATTTACGTCTCAATAATGGAGAAGCCTACCTTACATACACTGAATAAACCATTATGACATTTTCCTTTCTTCAAATGTGTTCAATATTTATTTTTCATTTGTCTTATAGCAAAATGTTCGTTCGGTGGTCGGCAGGTAGGCTGCTCCATGTTTCTTACATACAAAAAACGTAAATAATAAAAAAATGAAGATTTTTGAAAACCAGTACAAATGTCAAAAAGGTTCGTTCGGTCGTCTACAGGTCGGCTGCTCCATGTTTCTTAAATAAAAAAAAAAAAAACGAAAAATAAAAGAACTGTTGAAACAATTTGAAAAATGGACAAATGCCATAAAGGTTCGTTCAGTGTTTGTCGGGTAGGCTGCTCCATTATTGAGACATAAGTGACAAATACAAAACAAATGGAACACATTTGAAACAAAGAAAGATTGTCATAATGGAGCAGCCTACCCAACAAACACTGAACGAACCTTTTGCTATAACGAATATGAAAGACAAGGGCTGCTGGCTGGGTTAGTACTGCGTGAGCAACCATTTGTGGCACACGTGCCTCTGGCTCTCAAACACCTGTCCCACACGGTGTTGAAAGACTGCGCTCAGTCGGTGCAATTCAGACCCTATTGTTTGAAGAACATAAGGGTCATAACATTGGTGAAGCTAGGCGCAATAAGGGCTTAACACAACGGTCGGATGCCAGTGATACAGCACCTATGAGGATGATACAGCGAGCGTATCCAGTTGTAGCTCTGAGCCCCACCCTTGCCATCTCGAATTTATATAGATGATACATAGATGAATCGTTTTCTGCGTTCAGTGATGATGCATCTGATACAAGTAGCATAGATGAACAGTGTTAGCAGCTTCCATGGTGGTGTTGTTCATTGATATTTTCAAGAATACCTGAATCTCTTCCTGACTGATGGACACTCTTTGAGGCTAGCTGAATCTCTTCCTGACTGATGGACACTCTTTGAGGCTAGCTGAATCTCTTCCTGTGTGGGACCTTACAAAGCGATCTTTTCAAGACTACCTTACAAATTGAGCTTTTCCTATAATCGTTTCAATACTACCATATGCTTTACAAGCTTGGCTACATACCACCTACAAGTACTAAAGCCAAGGGTGCACGCGAGTGCGTTATTTGCAAGCACACAGAACGATGAAACAGGAAACGAAAATCTATCTGTAGCTGGTGCAAGGAGAGCAAAGTCGCGCTGTGTACCATGGACTACTTCATTGACTATTACGCACCTCCAAAGTACTGAGTGTGTAATACAGTGTATTATTGTGTAAATAATATGTGAAACTGTACATATTGTAATTTTAGTGAATTTTTACCACGTAATATTGTGACAATAAACATTTATTGTGGACACATTACTGACACATGTATCACAGTTTCATGGACAATTATGAACATTCTACTGTATACATAATGTAAAGGTCACAAATATGCATCATATACGATAAAAGAAACAAATAAAACCGCATTGGAAATGCATAGAAAAAATATTTGAAAATATATTTGTGGCAACACGCGGTGCTTGAATGGCCTGCGCGACCGTGTCTGGGAGCTTCACACACGGGCGACCAGCCCCTGATGACGTCACAGCGCACCTTGTCGACTTCCTCACAGCCAAAGTAAGTGGAATTTGGTAATTATTTTTACATAGACATGTTCAGGGACGGTAATTTATCATTTTGCAAAGAAAAATGATATTTTGGGGAACATTTGATGTCATGCACACTGGGGGAATTTCACAATAAACACAGTGCATCACACTGGTTATATGGGGGACACTCGTTTTGTATGACGTCCGTTTCACATGACGAACATGGAACGGATTAAATTCGTTATGCGAGGTACCACTGTACTTATTTTATCCAGGTCATCTTGAAGGGCATGACAATCATCTAAGTTTCTTATCCTTCCTATTATCTTAGCATCATCAGCAAACATGTTCATATAATTCTGTATACCAACTGGTAGATCATTTATGTAAACAATAAACATCACTGGTGCAAGAACTGAACCCTGTGATACTCCACTTGTGACATTTCTCCAGTCTGATGCATTGCCTCTGATCACTGCCCTCATTTTTCTATCAGTCAGAAAATTTTTCATCCATGTTAGAAGCTTACCTGTCACCCCTCCAATATTTTCCAGTTTCCAGAACAACCTCTTATGTGGAACTCTGTCGAAAGCCTTTTTTAGGTCCAGATAGATGCAGTCAACCCAACCATCTCTTTCCTGTAATATCTTTGTTGCTCAATCATAGAAACTGAGTAAATTCGATACACAGGGTCTTCCAGATCGAAAACCATATTGTCTGTCTGATATTATATCATTTCTCTCCAGGTGTTCTCCCCATTTAGTTTTAATTATTTTTTCCAATATTTTGACTATTACACTTGTCAATGATACAGGTCTATAATTAAGGGGGTCTTCCCTGCTTCCACTTTTGTAGATTGGAACTATGTTAGCCTTTTTCCATACATCAGCTACAACTCCTGTAAACAGGGATGCCTGAAAAATCAGTTGAAATGGAATGCTGAGCTCAGGTGCACATTCCCTCAGAACCCATGGTGAAACTCCATTTCCATTCCAAAGTGGAAATTCACGAACTGCGTCCTCCTCTCTCCCTTCTACGGCGTTGGTCCCATTGCAGTCCTGCCTTCAGCTGTTTTGGGGGCACCCAAGTTACTCGGCAGTTGCTCGAGCAGTTGTGCCTGGACTTTCCCATGCTGGTTTACCCACTTCGGAGGATGTTCTGGTATTTTCGGGGCAGCCTCTTCAGCCTCTCTCGCGACTGCTGGTTTCACTACCCGGTGTCTTTCCATGGGTTGCTGAATCACCAGCTTCCTCTTCGGGTTTTCGGGGGTTCAGTGCCATGGTGCCTTGCCCTTCCTGCGCTCGATGTTTCCATCGGGCTCACAGTATGGTGTGAGAGTTTTCAGCTGTGTAGCTGGTGTTGCGGTGGATTCTGCTTCCTCGAGGCTTTCTGATCCGGCTCCATTTGGATTGCACCCGTGTGGTTCCTTGTCTCAACCATGGGAGGGTGGGGTCTCTATGGTCTGTGGCCTGGGCTGCTCACATCCTGTCACTTTTTTGGTAACCCTCCAAACAAAACGTAAGTGGTCCTATTTTCCGCTTGTTACGAGTTGTAATAAATTTATTAATCTTGAAATAAAGTTTTTATGATGTATTAGAACGTTGTTACAACTTGTTAGGTGTTAAAGCTTGTTTGAATGTTGTAGCAATGTTATTGTTTTGTCGTTTGTTTGGAGGGGAGATCTTGGGGTTTAGCTCTTCGTACCAGTCCTATTCGGGGAGTGTCCAACGTCCTGGCAGATAGCCTGTCGTGCTTCATTCCCCTGTAGACGGAGTGGACGGTAGACACCGCCTCCTTCCTTTGGCTTTGTCAGATGTACGGGCGCCCAGGGATGGACCCCTTCATGTCGGCAGTCTCTCAGTGTATGCAACCCGTTCTCGCACTTTCTTACAGTCAATATTGACTTATTAAATAAGTGCATATGTGACATACTAATTAATGTGAATATTTTAGTTTACCTTGAAAAGTTTCGTAGAAAACACCGACCTTACTTAACCGTCTTAGTATGTTAAGATAAGCATCTTATTGCTTCGTAATTACAATTATTACTTAACCTATACCTATAATAGGTTAAGTAATACTGGCATACCTCAGTTTAAGAGTTTAATTGGTTCCTGGAGACGCCTCGTATTCCGAAAACTCGCATTCCGAAGCTAATTTCCCCATAAGAAATAAAGGGAAATGAATTAATCCGTTCCTGACTACCCCAAAAACCCCACATCAAACTAAATTTTTATACCTAATTCATCTAAATAAACCTACAAAACTATGTTCCAGTTATTACTTACCCTTGCGGTTGAATGCTGTAGGCGTATGGAAGATGGTGAAGAGGGGGGAGGAGGAGAGGAGTTACTGTTTGGAAGGGGAGTCCCCTTCCATTATCACATCAGGCAGTGAAGACCTTTCTGGTGTGCTCTCCCTGGGACATTTTATCTGAGTGCCACTAGGTCCTGGTTGAGGCTCACTGCTCTATTTCCTCACCACAAATCTGTCCAAACCCTGGCTTTCTCACAAATAATGGCCTCCGACACACTGTCACCCCTTAACTCCTTGTCGTGTATCCAAATTAATAACAACTTTTCCACTTCAAGTATTTGTGGTCTTTGTTTCGTTATTGTTCTGACTCCTTTTGCCACTTTAGCACTCATAATCTCATTTTTCTTCTTAAGTATAGTGCATATTGTTGATGTGGCTTTGTTGTACTGCCTACAAAGTTCAACAACACGTGTACCGTTCTCATGCTTCCGAATGATCTCTTGTTTCTCCTCTATTGTCATCCTCACATGGGCTTTCTGGCCTTTATCCTTACCACTGGCTTTCTTGGGACCCATGGTGAGATATATAACAACAAATTGTATAGTCAAATCACCAAAAATCCAACAAAACACTGAAAATGCGCGAGAAGAATTGATGTGGGGTAGTCACTGGGCGCGAGACAATGGTAAACTGAGGGGCGACGATCGCCGAACCACCACGCGCTAGGTCGGCCTGTACGCGTATCAACAAACTCGCGTCCCGAGGTAACCCTCGCCTTCCGAGACATATTTTTCGAGGAAATCCTGCTCGTCTTCCGAAAAACTTGCATACAGGGACACTCGCAATCCGAGGTACCACTGTAATTGTAATTACGAAGCAATAAGATGCTTATCTTAACATACAGTACTAAGAAGGTTAGGTAAGGTTGGTGTTTTCTATGAAGCTTTTCAAGGTAAACTAAAATATTCACAATAAATTAGTATGTCACATGCACGTATTTAATAAGTCAATATTGACTATACGAAAGTGCGAGAACCGGTTGGTGTATTCCTACATATGTGGCAGTGTTTCCCGACTGAGAGGCCTTCGTGGTAGACGTTTTCTGGCAGGGCTGGTCTAAGTGGGGGGTTCCTATACCTTATCTCCCGGTTCAGCTGTTGCTTCGGGTTCTGGCTCGGCTGGGATCCCATCAGGTAAAGGTGCTTCTCCTGTCCCCATGGTGGCAAAGAGAACTAAGCTCCTCGGCTCTGCCCCGAAGCCAAGTTTGGAGGCTTCTGGGGTTGGGGAGGAGTCAACTTCGGGTGCGTGTGCCCCCTTATGATCCTGCCTGGGCCTTGGTGCCTTCGGGGTTTTCATATTCCCTTTCCTTGTACAAGTTTGATATGGGTTCGGCTCCTCCCTGGGTTCATTTCCGGGTTCCCTTGGGTTCTGCGGCTTTGTCTTTCCGGAGGTTTTTCCACCTCGAATTTCCCCTGCGGAGGTTCAGGAGGCCCTTGGTTCATACCTCCTGTGAGACCCAGACTTTGCCTCTGTGGTGGACTCTCTTTTTTGAGTTCGGGTCTTCTTTCCCGTATTGGGTGCATTATGAGGTTTAGGAATCTTCCTGGCTTGCGGACTACCCTTTCTTTGCACTTGGGGGCGTGGCATGGGTTCTGTTGTACTTGCATGCTTGAATGGCAAGAGCTTACTATGGTATTGCAGGTTTACCTTGGGGTGCTTTTAGACACCTCAATGCGTGCCCCTGTGTTTCCTCGTGAGGTAGGCTTGCTACAGTTGCACGCCCAGGTCCCTTCCCTTTTAGTTGCGGAGGATCTTTGCACTTGTGAGCATCTAGCCTTAGTCCTGCGATTTTTCTCCCTTCTCGAGCTGTTCTCAGACTGGCTTGTTGAGGATGTGGAGGTGCCGAGTGCTGGGCCGTCGTCTGGGGCGTTGGCCTCGGCGGCATTGCTGAAACTGTTTGCACCTATCCTTCAGAAGGCGGTGTCTCTGTGTTTTGCCTCTCACCTCATGTGTCGGCATGCTGTCCTCTCTCACTATTGATTTGGCTTGGGCCCTGGCTCTTGAGTTTTCATTTCCCTTCTGTCCGTTATCGTTTTTCAGACTGTTGTGATTCAATTTTTGCAGGCGGCTTCTGCTAGTTGCTGTTTTCTTTCCGATTTGTTGGTGATCTGGGGTGGGTGTTCACGTGTCTCCCTCTTTTCTGGCAAAGAATGAGACGGCAGGCTTCCAGGGGGTCTGTGTTTTTTTTTAAGCTTGATTGGTCAGGCCGGGGGCGCATTATGTTTTGTATCCAGTTGTGGCTTTATGCCAGTACCTGAGTGCTTTGGGTTGACCTAGTTTCTCTTGTTCCCTGTTCCAAGGCTCAGGTCTCAGGTCATCTGCAGGGATATTAAGTCTAGCCAGCCTGCAGTCTACCCTCGCTCCCATGATGTTTGTAAGTTCTCAGCTTTGGCTGCTGTGTTTGACAATATGTCTTGGGCGGATATTCGGGCGTGGGGGTTTTGGAGATCGAACGTGGAGTTGTTCTAGGTATGACCCCATGTTCCCATTATCTAGGTACCTGTAATATACAGGGGCCCCTCAGCAGTTGTGTCGCCTTGGGTCGGTAGTTACAGCCTATTGTCTCATCTTTGTTATAATTTGTGCAGTGCAGCCACCTCCCAGGTAACTCCCTTTCAATTTTCTCTTTGGGTAGTTAGCTCCATTGAACTGTTGGAGCTTCTCATCCCCCTCAGAAAACCAGTGTTGAATGTAATGAAATGCCATTTTCTGGGTAGAGCCCCAGATGGTGGCTCTACCCTGGCACCCCCTCCCTTTCCCCCTGTTGGCGGTTTTTGTTTCCGTTTTTCAGCCTCCAAACTGATGGGCCGGCTGCCAGCTTGGTGGGCTGGGACCCTCCCCTCTCCCCCTCCTGGTGTCGACACTAACAAGCAGTGTGGTGTGATGTGTTGCTTGTTTGCTTGTTTTTCTTTTCTCTGGGGAACAAAACTCCCCTCTGTTTAGTCTCAGGTTGCAATAGTTCTACCAGGAGTCTGTTTTGAAGCCCCTACCTTTATGGGTGCTCAACCCCGGTCGATGGCAGAAATGAATGCTTTCGTACATGTGAGTTTCATAGGCCATTGCTCCCTTCGTCTCTCTGAGAGGACCATGTTCTGGCTAGTGGTCCCTGGTAAGCATGACAACTCCATATTACTGAAGCCCTGTGCTAATATTAGCTAATATCAGTCCAATAGCTCCAGGGAGCCTCTGGGGCTCTACCCAGAAAATGGCGTTTCATTATATTCAATGCTTGTTTTGTGTTGCCGTTTTTTTTGGCCTAGTAGCCAGAATGCAGTACTCGGCCTACTATGCAAGCCCCGATTTGCCTAATAGGCCAAGTTTTCCAGAATTTATATATTTTTCAATTTTTTTTTCCTATGAAATGATTAAGTTATCCATTTCATTATGTATGAGTTATGTTCCTTTAATTTGAGTTAAAACTAATGTAGATATATGACCGAATCTAACCAACCCTACCTAACCTAACCTAACCTACCTAACCAACCCTACCTAACCAACCCTACCCTACCTAACCAACCCTACCTAACCAACCCTACCTAACCTAACCAACCCTACCTAACCTATCTTAACCTAACCTAGACTAACATAACTAAGTCAATAATTTAAGTTCTTAACATAATATATTAATAATATTTCAAATAAACCAGTTGGAAACAATATTTTGAAAATAAAGAAAATCACTCGCCCTTTTAGGCAAATCAGGTCTTGCATAGTAGGCCGAGAAGTGTATTCTGGCTATTAGGTACGATATATGTGTGTACCCACCTAGTTGTACTCACCCAGTTGTGTTTGCGGGGGTTGAGCTCTGGCTCTTTGGTCCCGCCTCTCAACCGTCAATCAACAGGTGTACAGATTCCTGAGCCTATTGGGCTCATCATTTCTACACTTGAAACTGTGTATGGAGTCAGCCTCCACCACATCACTTCCTAATGCATTCCATTTGTCAACCACTGTGACACTAAAAAAGTACTTTCTAATATCTCTGTGGCTCATTTGGGCACTC